>NW_005178881.1:120864-225408 GCF_000350225.1 Chondrus crispus
CCACTCGCCCCCTCCTCTCCCCCATTCGCCAGCTCCTCCCCACTACCGCCGTCTTCGTTTCCAATTCCTCGATCCCACAACCCTACCCTCCACCATGGCTCCACCCTCGCTCCACGTCGACCTGGACGCCGCCAAGGAGACCTTTGCCTCCGCCCCGTCGGCCCTCAAGCTCCCGACCTCCTTCGACGATTCGAACACGCTCCACATCGGCATCATCGGCTGCGGCCGCATTGGCCAGCTGCACGCCGCCAACATAGCCAAAAAGATCCCTGGCTGCGCCCTGATCTGCGTGTCGGACGTCTTCGAGTCGGCCGCGATCAAGGTCGCGCAGACGTACAAAGTCCCCATGGCCTGCAAGGATGCGAAGGATCTCATCGCCAACCCCGCCGTGCAGGCCGTCATCGTGTGCTCGCCGACGGACACGCACGCTGATATCATCCGCCAGGCCGCGACCGCGGGCAAGCACGTCTTCTGTGAGAAACCCGTGGACAAGCACCTGGAGGTCATCGATGAGCTGGCCGTCGTCATTAAGGAGGCGGGCGTCAAGTTCTTCCTAGGCTTCCAGCGCCGCTTCGACAAGCACTTCCTGCGCGCCAAGGAGGCGAGGGAGTCCGGCTATCTCGGCAAGCCCCTCAAGTTGCATCTTGTCGCGAGGGACCCCTCCCCGCCCCCGATCGGCTATCTCAAGCAGTCGGGTGGCATCTTCTCCGACATGTCCTCGCACGACTTTGACATGGCACGCTTCCTCACGGGCTCGGACATTACGGAGATCACCGCCATCGGCATGGCCGACGATCCGGAGATCGCCGCCATTGGCGACTACGATCACACCATTCTCAACCTGCGCTTTGCCAACGGCTGCATTGGCGTGATCGATAACTCCCGCTCGTCCCCCATGGGCTACGATCAGCGCGCGTCGTTTCTGGGCAGCGAGGGCAGTGTACAGGTGGACAACGTCTTCCCAAATACCTGCGACACCAGCGACAAGGGTGGGTGCCACACGGATGCTCCGCTCAACTTCTTTATGGAAAGATATGCCGACGCTTATCTGCAGGAGATGATTGCGTTTGTTGACGTTTGCGTCAATGACAAGCCCGCCCCATGTGGCGTGGCGGACGGCAGGTTAACAGTGATTTATGCCGAGGCGGCGAGGAAGAGTCTCAAGGAGAAGAGGACGGTTACGATAGCCGAAGTTGACAAGGCCTCAGCTTCAGGAACGGAGGCCAAGGCTCGCTACTAGGCGTTTGCTGGAGCGCGAGGGGTGGGATCTGAGCGGGAGGGTGAAATGGTAGAATTTGGATTGTAAAGCCTGGCAGTACATGTATGGCGAAAGTGAATGGTTATTATAAAACCGGAAGCCGTGTTGGCTGTGCGACGTCATGCTGGGAAGTCTAATTCAATTGGGGGAGAAATGACGCAAAACGGCCTCAAAGTAAAAGTCAACCTGCATCCCATGGGCACATGCTCAGTCTATGAGGTGAGAGGTAATGCGAGTTGCACATGCGTTGCACACAGTCCCCCTCCGACAGCAGAGTAGAATGCGGGCAACAACGGCGGCACAGATATCGTGTGGCTATGCGTGTGTTCCTCGGTGAAGGGCGGATTGGTCGCAAGAGGAGACCTGAATATCTGGCACCGGTGCCGGGCGATGAATACAGCCAATTGCGAGTAGGGCGTGTCCTAACGAGGAGATGTCGCAGGCCGACGCAAGGTGCCACGCGCGATACAGTATATCGACCGCATGCCGAGAGAGGGCGTGCAAGTCGCGTCACGGCTGGGGGAAGGCAGAGTTGGACGGTCGTGGTACGTGCGGGTGCTGGTGCTGCTGGTGCGGTGAGGGTGAGAGGACAGCCGTTTTGGAGTTGCCCTCTGCCGTCTGGTGGGGGAAGGGTACTACATGTACAGTGTTACGTACTACAGGGGGGGGTCGCTCAATAGTGCCTACTTTAATAGTGCTTCCCTCTATATAGTGCTATGGCTCACCCTCTGGCACAGGTTATCATAAGCTCACACGTGTATCATCCGGCATGGTTCAGTACTCAAAGGATGAAGTTATTTAGTTGTGTTCTACAGGCTTTGTTGTGTTTGTGTTAGCAATGTGCTTTGTCCCCAAATATATGTATTTGAGCCTCCTTTATATAGTGCCATCCCTCCAATAGTGCCATAGCTAGAGGTATGTCACGCTATAGCACTATATCGTAGGAGGCACTGTACCCAAGGGTACAGTATTACGTACTTTGGGGACATGTTTTGGGGACATACTTTGGGGACATATTTTGCTTTTTGATTTTGCAGACGTCTGCTCTGCACACGAAGCGTGCAGTCGGAGCCAACGCGTCCCGCTGTCCACGTGTCCCCGTCGTCCAGCGATACAGCACGCGTACACGTCGGCCTGTTTTCAATTTCAAAATATTCTCGGGACGACCTTTCGCGGCACCACCGCGCCCTTCGCTTGCGTCATGCGGCGTGCCCAGCATCGCCCCTCTCCCGCCCGGCCTGCTACGTACGTTCGCCGCCATGTCGTCGTGGCTTCCGCCGCTCACGCCGCCGCTCCTGTGCGGGCACTACCTGCCGGAGGGGGCCGTGGACACCAGCGTGGACGCCGCGCTCGTGGCCGACCTGGAACTGGCGCTGGAGAAGCGCCGCGCCGACGTGCGCGCCTTCGCGGCCCCGCCCGTCATGGGGCACGCGGCCGCCCCGCTGCAGGCCGGCGCCGCGTTCGCCGGCGCCGCCGACGGCGAGGACGACGAATTGGGTGCCGCCGACGAGGACCAGATCGCCAGCGATGAGTTCAGCGAGGGCGCAGAGCCCTTCGAGGACGACGGCGAGGACGAGGGAGAGGAGGAAGACGACGAGGACGACGAGGAGGACGAGGAGGACGAGGAGGACGACGATGAGGATCTGGCGGCGTATTTGTGAGCATGTGGGCGGAGGGTCTCGGAAACGGCCGCGCCAGCTCCGTAGCAGCGCCACTTGCCCGTTTTCGATAGGGCAACATGCGCCAGCTCGACACGAGGACAAGTGTCACTGAGGCTCCGCGGCGGGAGCTCAAGGTGAGATTTTCCTCATTTCTATCCACACAGCCTGTGCAAACGTGCAAACCCCATTCCCGCGTCAACCTCCTCCGTCACCACCGCCATCCTCACACACCATGGCCGCCCCAGCGCTCACCGCCGCCTCCTCGCTCGCAGTGCTCGCCATTGGTGGCGCCGCAAACCTCGCCGCTTCCAACAAGCCGCTGCAGTCGCGCATGTGGCTCCCGCGCGGTGGCTTCATCGGCGTCGTCAACGGCGGCGGCCCGCCCGCAGCCGCGCCGCCCGCCGCGTCGCCCGCCGCCAACCAGACCCCGGCCCCCACCGCATCGGGCAAGAAGATTCACCCCATTGGCGGACAAACCGGCAAGCCCGCCCCGCCGTGCCCGTTCGGCAAGTTTCCTAGGTATAGGCCCACCAAGCTCCCCGGGCCCCCAAAGTCTTTCGACCCCGCCAAAGGGCCGTGAGGCAGTCACTTCCGGGGGACGTCGCCATCTGCGCCGCAGTCTTGACGGGAGCATGCACATCTGCGCTGCCTTCTGGATAGCTTCGTCTCACTTTTTGTAGTAGACCTTGGTAAAGCTCCAGGCCCTACAACGCTAGTCACCTTGCGCTCACGCCCACTATTTTCCGCTCAGCCTTACCCGCGACTAATGCATTCCCCGATTTTGGCAATGGAAATGCATATCTGGCATTGTTTGTGGTCCTAGCGCTTCTATTCCCACGAATTGTGTACGGCTCTCACCTTAGGGCAAGGGTTGGGCAGAAGCACGTCTGAAAACATTTAGTGTGCGTCTCGCATTGATTTTCAGAAGAGAATCCGGTGCAAGTTTTAATACCACGGCTGACGTAAACAGGTCTTACAGTTTTAACGGATCCCTCCCTTCGTCTCAGGCTTGAGGAACAGACGCGCCGCAGTTCAAGATTTGCACGGAGACCCGTTTTTCGGGCGTGCCATCGCTTCAGGCCCGACCGTTGTTAGTGAGACAAATATCAGATTGCAGACAGTCTTCGCACCTTGCCTTCTTACAAATATCAAAAGGAGATACTTTATTCTTCGCCAAACCTATCTTTGCAGCTTTTGTTTGTACCCCTACTGTCATATCGCACCTGTGCAAATCCGCTTTAAATATCCATATGGGACAAATCATGCCTGCCTGGCCAGCACCGACGCGTCGCCCTTGTATAAAAATCTGTGCACTTATGAGGCAAGCTCCCCATACCACTCTCTCCGACAGGTTCCGTTGATATCACGTGGCCTCATCTATCGGAAGAGTGGCCTCATCTATCGGAAGAAAAAAACGTATTCTCAAGGCAACATGTCCTTCGGAAAATTCTTCATCGCATTCCTTTTCTGGGTCGCAGTAGGATGTCCTCGATACGAACAAACCCTGTCCGTGTCAGCCAGGGTCGACAAAGGCACAGCTCCCGGATCACCTGGATCCACGACTGTATAGTGTCCTCCTCCCCAATAGGTCGGTTTCACATACTCGTCCCAATTCCAACTCCTTAGTTCCTCGGCGGTCGATGGAGGTAGCTTGATGCCGTCTATAGCCTGTAGAGTCTTGCTGTAGCACGAAGTCTCCCTTGATACACCAATAATCATGACTGCTTTCGTCGCGAGTACTCGGCGCATGATTTTGAATTCCTTGGCAAACGCGCCGTTCTGTTCGACGTCCGTTTCGTAGACGCCGAGCATGAGATACTTTGCCTTTTCCCCGAGAAGCAGATGGGCTGCAGACAGTGTGAATATGAGCATCAAGGTGTGCCACTCCAGGACCTCCTTCACCAGTCTCTGATGCACTCGTACATCTTCAGCTAAATAGGTGACGTATGCGGAGGTAGTTCCACCAATATAGAGAAGAACGACACTGAGAAAGACCAAGAGAAAGCCACCAGACAACTTTTCGTACAACTTGCCGTCGATAATAACCAATTTTCTGCTGACGGGTCTGAGCATTGCTCTTGCCTCCGGGTCAACGTCTCCATCTCTGTTGATGACTCTGTTCGTCATGCTGTACCGCCGCAGGGTATTAAAACACCTGAGACCGAAAAAGAGCAACACAATTGGGAATATGACAACGGCCGCGGCATCTACAACGATGGTATCACTCTCACCAAAGAAAGTGTAGTTTTCCGCGACGATTGTAGTTGTACTCCAAATAGAAACGGCGCTGTATCCTAGTGCAGTGATCAGGCCAAGAATGGCAAGGGCTCTGCCTGTGTACCTCACGCGGTCTTGTAAGTTTCTCTTGCGTTTTGCAGTGGCGTTATTTGTCGCCATAGCGCGGACAGAAGTGAACGATTGCTGCTGCTTGCAATATTGCGTCAGAGAGGACGACGCGAGAAGAAAGTTTGAGAAGGTAGAAAGAGAGAACGCCTGGGAAAGAAGTGCGCTCTATTTGTAAGTTCGCAGGCAGCTCTGGAGGGGGCGCTATCCTCTTAGGGATGAGCGTCTAAAGAACCTGTCTACCAGTGCCCTAAAATATAGGGCAAGTTTGTCATGCAACAACGTTATGAGGACCTGGTGAGAGTCTTTCAGGCCCGATCTGATCTTTGATTCGCTCATCCCAAGAATAATTGGGCAGGAATCATTCTGCTGTTTGCCAGGGTACTTGTAGGCGCGCAGACAAAGAAATGTTGATGCGTGTAATAAAACCCCCCCCCCCCCCCCCCATGCGGCTATGCTGCTGTGGGCGCGAGTAGCGAGTCACGACATATGGAACACCTGAACGACACATATTTCGTACATATTTTGTAAAGAATCCCAGCAATGCGCCGTCTTCCAAAACACTGCAGAACAGAGAATGTGAGTGGACCTGAAATAGAAATTGACAAACATCTCACACGAAAATGTCATGGCAGCCACGTGTAACGAAAGCCGAGAAGAGATTCCATCCGACACGGCAGTCTCTACTTGTCGGCTGCAACCATGATCATGATGGCCTCGAAAGAAGCAAACTGCCGGTCGTGCACCATGCGGCATGATGCCGCATGGCGCACAACTGGAAGATGGCGCCTGTCATTTCAGGCACGAAAAGCAAATGCTCTTTGAGTTTTTAGTGGGAGCGGCGCATGCTTTCGTCGTGAGACGATAATCGACCCAAAGCGCCCCAAGGTACAAGTACCGTACCTCTTGGGCCCGGACGCAGCCCAACAAGTCCGTCGTTAAAACATATCCGATTCCGCACAGCGCACATGCGCAGCGTTGCAGAGCTTGCAACACAGTAGTGTACAATGCCGGAGTTCCAGGCCTCACTTTGCTTTTCTGCATCCACTTTGCTTTTCTGTGGCATGCGTGATTGTTGCAGAGGCGATCCTAACGAGAAACGCCTGTACACGTCTGGCACCAGACGTATACATAATAATTCCAATATCAGAGCGTGTGCCAGCACACGCTCTGATGACAAACGTCGAAGAACAGAATACGGGGGGGGACGCCTAATAGTGCCGCTTTCATTATTGCCACCCTCGAATTAGTGCCGCCAAAACCGGCAGACACAGGTTCTGCCACGTGTCATGCACGACGTCGTCATCGCCCACTCATGCGCCTCAGCTCAATTGGTGATGGCACCTCACTCAAAGACCCTAACAGGAATCCTGAAAAGATCGCCAAAGCGAAGCGTACGCGCCTTACGATTGCACAGAAAATCGAGGTTGGGCATCTGCTGCAGGTCGGGAATGCGAATACCACAGTTATGCGTCAGTTCAAAATTTCAGAGCGAACCATCCGAAACATCAAACGCTCTCTTCCTTCACTCCAACAAATTGTGACCAACACCGCTACAACGCTCCGCACAAAAACTTTAGAGGAATGGATTGAGATCGAGACTAATGAGGTCGTGGCAGAAGCTTCTATTAGTGATGCTTGCGATTCAATACATTATGGTGGAGAGCTACAGAATCAGTCTGCCAGTGATGCTATGATGGATGATTGTGTGGCAAAAGGCGAGTGTGAAATTACGGAGAGGCGGGCCGTACCGAGTGCTGTAGTGTTAGCAAGGTTGTTTGGGTCTTTGGAGAGTCTGGGTGTGGAGTGCGATGTGAGCAATGCCTTATCGCACTTGAGGTCCGCAAAACGAGCTTTTCTAGTGTCTAGGTGACAAATGACCTCATATGAGGTCACTTTTCAACTTATTTTTTCTCTAATTGCGCTAGCTCAACAAGATGGAAAAAGATACTCTCGCCACCGCAGTTGACTTCTGCGTTGCGGAAGGGCTGAGTTTGGTGAGATCTGCATGTCTTTTCCAGCCATTTTTAAAATGCCCGAAAAAGGAGCCTTTTTGACCAACCTCAAAACGTTTTATGTTGATTTCTTCGAAACCAAAACGCCTGTTTAAAAAGCCAACTCATCATTGAAACTTCATTAGATTATTAGTCTCTCTGTGCATTGGAAACTGCCATCCCAATGTTTTGCAAGATGTTAATGCCGAGGGCAAATACGTTAAAGAAATGGTGTCCAAACTGACTTTTTAAAGTTTCGATTTAATTTATATATATTTTTGCAAAAAAAACTGGCCTCATATGGGGCTTGTACAAGCCCCTCATATGAGGCTATGACTGACCTCATATGAGGTCAAATCGCTTGTCGTCTAGACACTAGAAGCTAGTGTCTATTGGACGGACGTTTTGATCATGAGGATTTTTCCTGTCTGTCAGAGCATTAGAAAGACCGTCCTAAATACCGTGCATTCTAGGTGCCTTCAAGGGACTTGGACATTGTTTTTTACTCTTACTGTTACTGTTTCGCGGTAACTATGGCTTTCAGTTCTCCTTCTTTGCGCCAGAAACGGCGCGGGCAAAAAAGCCTCATATGAGGCGAAATCCTCAAATGAGGCGCATTGTCCAATAGACACTAGGCATGAGAGACAGGGTCAAAGGCAACAACAGCAGACTCTAATAACAGAGTTCTGGCCGGGTAGTGATCCTGCTTTCTGATTGTGCCGCTCCGAATTAGTGCCGCATTATTAGTCCTTACACAGGGCGGCACTAATGCGTAGGGTCAACTGTACTGCACTTCACACCTTTCAGCCCTTGGTGCACAAAAATGGGGATTTGTGTGCACACAATTTGTGTATCTGCGGTTTCAGGAGGCGTCCAATAACGTACAGGACATGGAAGGCGAAGGGACTTAGGCGGTGTACTAGTCTAGGTCTCGAAATCTCGTACACTAAGATTGCCCGTTAAGAGCATCACCACCGGTAGGTGATCAAATGACCAAACAAGAACACTTGGCACTTTTTTTCTAGAACTCAATTGGCTGGTGGGAATTTGGTGATTTGCTTCTTTGGTTATTTGATATTTCAAAAAGGACGGCCCCACCGGTCAGAACCAAATACTGTGTAGTACGCTCTTACTGACCCTCGTACTCACCCGTGTCCCCTCCTACGAGGAGTCGCAGTGACGGACTCTGAAGACGTTAACGGAACCGAAGCTGAACGTGTTGGGGTTCCATAGATGGGAGGATCCAGGGAAGAGGGGGGTAGCGAGCCTGAAAAGGGGGAACTCATTTTGTCATCACCGAGCTTGCGCTTGATGACCAACAGGAGGGATGCTCTCAGAGATGCCTTCACCGACCAGTGCGGCGCATCCCTACCGGAAAACAATAAAGTCCGTGCTGGTCTTGTGGCATTTGAAGAGGAGAGATGGCGGGAGACTGCCGCTTGTTTTGCCACAAAACCCCTTCGTCATGTTTTTTGGAGGGAAGTCTTTTTGTCTGACCAGTGAGCCTTGGACAACTGGATTGTCTAGGGTACCAAATTACGGAGAAGCGGAACCTAATTCTTGATATTTGGTTCCGATATTTGCCTCGGAACCAAAAATTTGCTGATTTGGTCGGACCGGTGGGGATGACAATCGACATCAAATCATCAAATTTTGGTTATTTTGGTTATTTGCTTCTACCGGTGGTGATGCTCTAAGTGACGAAAACGCGTGTTTTGGCTGCGTGTTTGCTCGGATTTTCTAAACGCAAAATTTTCAGACAACGCGTTTGGCATAACTCACAGCATACCGAGAAAAAAACAAAGCGTCAGTTTACGGGCAACCTTAGTGAATGTAAATGTTTACACAAAAATGGGGATTTGTGTGGTGGTTTCAGAACACAAAATTTGTGAAGTAATCGTCCAGAACAACAAAGCACCTGGTCTATACTGTATGCATATCACCATGCGTATAAAGTTTATACGCATGGTGTTTACACTATAAACGGTTACTTATAATTAAATTGGAGGCCAAATACAGTTAAACATCCCATTCATTCTTTGCATCCTGACTCACCAAAGCTCACCCTCACGTTACCAACCTAACTCTTTCCTTGTTGCCACTCTCCAAGCGACAAACCTCAACCCCATCCTCCGCATAATCTCCCTCGCTCACATACCATCTCGACGCTACACTCTCCCTGCCACAGTACGTCGTCCCGAACACATCGCACACATACTCATCATCCTTGAATTGGCACGCCCTCCTGCTACACAGCCTGATCCCATCGCCCTCCTCTCTCAAAAAGTCGAGACAAGTAGACGCCTGCTGCACGGCGCTCCTCAAAGAGCATCTGCAGTTGGTAGCAGTATACGGCTGCGCGTCTGCCCCGTCATGGACGAGCTGCCGCACGTCCGGCGCGGGGAACGGCACGACGTTGAGCACGAGGTTCTGCATCACCGTCGTCGACACCGACGTGCAGTACATCCGCCCGCCGCCCGCCACGCCCTCCGACACAAACGTCGTGAACGTCACCTCCTCCCGGCTGCAGTGCTCCGCCCCGTCACACCGGCACTCGTACGTCGCCTCGCAGTCCCGGATCTCGCACAGCTTGCGCCCCGTCCCCACCTCCGTCCCGACCACGTCCATGCACGCAAGCGACCCCGCCTCGGCCGCGGCCAGCGTGCACGCGCAGTACGAGTCGCTGAACAAGCACTCCCCAGAGTCTGCCTGACGCACCGTTTTGCCTCGCATCGGAAATCTCGCCGTGTCGGAGCGATTGCTCCCGCGTGAAGCACGCCGTGTGAGTCGCGTCAGCTGCTCCAGTCGCTTAGTTACTGGGGTTTGCTGGAGGTCGCCGCTCGGCTTGATGAAAACGGTTAGCGGCAAGCCGGATGCGGCGCCCACGACGACTTTCACAGAGCCATGTTCCTTTGGATCGTGCGAGACAGACAGCGTGGCACCTAGACGGTTTCTGGGAGCATGATCGTTGGCGGCAGATTGCAAGTTGGAAGCGGAGAGCTTGGTGGAGTGGACGAGATTTCCGGTGCGAGTGAGGGTGAGGACGTAGACGGCGCCGGTGCCGTTTGCATCGCCCGGTGCGCCGACGAGGATTCGGGACAAGGAGCGGTCCTTATTTTGGGATAAGTTTGCGACGGACGCGGCGAAGTTGTCGTGCGGTTTGAGTGCGGGGGTGTCGGAATTAGGTGTGGACGGGATGATTTGGCGCGTGAAGAGGGAAGTATGATTGTTTGTGATGAGGTGGAGTTGAAGCGAGCCGGTGTGATTGTTTGCGGAAGGGTTTGAGACTAGGTAGTCTGGATGGCCGTTATTATCGATGTCGCCGATGTCGGTGAGGTATTCGAAGGGGACTTTGTTGGGTGCGCCATGGAGAAATTGGGCGGTTGTTGGGGGTGCATTTGTGTGGTTTTGGGTAGGGTGTGAGGCAGTAGGTCGGGCAGAAAAGAGAAGCAAAAGGACAAGGATGAGATGGTTGGGGAGCATTACGTGGGGTATGGTTCTTCTCAAGGCATAGCTACGTTGTGAGGTGAATGGAGACGGAGTGTATGTTGGGAAAGGGATACAAGAGTGTGAGGAATAGAAGGGGAAATTTAGAAAAGAAGGGAATAGGTGGTTGACAAAGTCGCAATTTTAAGATGAGGTCGGAACTGCTTGGTTGAATTGAAAAGGGGGCAATACGTCGGCAAAGAGAAGGGAAGATGACCAATTCAAGAGTCGCAAAAGATTAGAAACTAGAAACATGGTCGACGTGGCAACACGTGGTGGTGCAAAACAAAGTTTTAATGAGTAGAGTCTCCAAACTCGACGACTTGCGCTAGACGCGCGGCACGAAGCATGGCAATGGGGTACATCTCAACATCAGGTAAGAAGGGCGGTCGGTGCGGTCGTGTGTACGCCGACTGGAATGAGTTTCAGACAGTGCACCGTTGTGCACAGTCTGAAACTCGTTCCAGGCCTTCCAGGCCTTCCAGGCCTTCAGCCTGATGTTCCGAGGCACCCCGTCACCATGTTTCGTACGTCCAGGTTTCGGTTTGCGCCATGATCTGCTCACAATGCGGGTAGTAGTCACGGAAGCATAACGGCAGCGGGGGAAGTGTTGGCCCCCCGAGCGACGTTGGTGGTGGTGATGTTGGTGGTGGTGATGTTGGTGGTGGTGATGTTGGTGGTGGTGATGTTGGTGGTGGTGATGTTGGTGGTGGTGATGTTGGTGGTGATGTTGGTGGTGGTGGTGATGTTGGTGGTGATGTTGGTGGTGTTGGTGGTGTTGGTGGTGTGGTGTGGTGGAGGGCCGGTGGGTAGTGAGGGCGGGGCGGGCGCGGCTCTTATATACAGAAGGTCGTGTGCGGCAGGGCGTGCGCGGGCGGGGGGTAGGGCGGCAGTGTGGCGGGTGTCCCGCGGTGTCGGGCGCGCGGTGTCGGGCGCGGGGCGTTGTGCGGCTTGCGCGGAGTGGAGCACAGCGGAGCGCGACACGCCACCGGAGATGGTGTGTCGCAGATTGTGCGAACAAGCCCACTGTAAATTCTGCTCGGTGCTGTACAGCTGTTCAGTGCCAATGCTACCTTTTTATATCATCTTTATCACAGGGTATCATAGGGGCATATCCTACTGTAGCCCGTCTTCTGATACACGTGGCGGCGGAGGAGCGCTCCTCCTTCTCTGTTCCCGCTCGCTCCTCCAACCGGTACCGTGCCACATTTACCTCCAAGAGACACGCGAAAGCAATTATTTGGGGCACAACTCGACTTCACACTCACCTTCCGAGCTGTATACCGCAGTCTCACGCAGTCTCCCGCAGTCCACCAGAGTCATCGCCCCGCTCTGCCCACGCCCCGCATGTAAAAAAAGCGAGTAAACTTTACACAAGTCGGTCAACGTCGAAAAACATCATTTCCGCAACTTAAAAAACCACATGCATTCCACCGGGGGGAGGGGCCCTTTTCGCCCTAGCCCCCCTTCCATACGCGCGCGCCAGCCACGCAAAGGCCAAGCCGGTCGACAGTCCCCGCCCCCGCCGAGCGTCCGCGCTCGCCTGCTGTGCGCGCGCGTGCGCGCAAGCGAGGCGGCGAGATGGACGCGGCGGGGTGCCGAAAAAGGAGGAAAAAAACAAAAAACAAAAACAAACCCACCCGCCCCGCCCCGTTGCCACTGTCTCTCATCTCGCGCCCGCTGCGGGGCGCCATCATGTCGTGCGCGTGATGCGGTGGCGCCGCTCGTGCGCCTCCACGTACTCGGACACCGCGCGCGCGGCGTCCTTGAACTCCGGCTGCGTCGGCTCCACGTCCAGGTTGGTCGGGCTGCGCAGCGCGTACATCGGGATCTCGTACAGCGCCCCGCGCTCGTCGAACATCGCCTCCAGCGTGTTGCGCCGGTTCGCGGGCCGCAGGCACGCCGCCTTCACCGTCTCGTTGCAGAGCTCCTCCTGCGATTTGGGGGAAAGAGAGAGAAAGAGAGAGAGAGAGCGAAAGCGCGAGAGAGAGAGCGAAAGCGCGAGAGAGAGAGCGAAAGCGCGAGAAAGCGCGAGAGAGAGAGAGAGAAAGAAAGAGATAGTGAGAGAGTGAGAGAGCGCGCGCAAGAGAGAGAGAAAGAGAAAGAGAGAAAGAGAGAGGGTGGGGGGGGTCAGACGGGAATGAGCGGGCGAGCGAGCGAGCGAGCGAGCGAGCGCGGATGAAACGAAAACGAGAGAAAGGAGCGAGGGAAACGAACCGAATCCGCCTCGGCCGCGAAGCGCAAGGCCTGCCACATTTCCTGCTGCCCCTCGACCCTAGTTTCCCAAAACTCAGTGCGGAGGCGTTCGAGCTGGTTGGAAGTGAGCGCGGGGTCGACCCTCCAGGGCTTGATGGCGCGGATGGAGCCGTCCCACGAGCGCTCCTCCGGGAGCGGCTCGGGCGCGGCGGGCTTGGAGCTGAAGCACCCCATGATGCGCTCTGGGCAGATGGAGGGGGCGGGCGAGGATGATGCGAGGGCGCGCTCGTGAGTCTGTTTTTTATCGGGGCTCTTGGCACGCCGCTACGACCCGCCAGCAGCCCGTTTTTTATTGGTTGCGAGATCCATTCTTGCTGCCCCACAGTATCCAAGAAAGGTGGACGTATTGGAATAAGTGAGATGGCGGCCCGGTCAACGGATGCCATTCAGGTTTTCCTTATTAAATTTGATTGAAAAAAAATTGCACCCCGCCCTCTCATTCCCATGCATGGTTTCACCGACACGTGTGTATCTTTCATGTCGCCTGAAATGTCGCCTTCCTTCCACCGGTCCGTCGCGGTGGGAACAACAGCCGTTGGTGGGCAAGCGCATATCCCTTCGGCCGAACTCCCGCCGACACGCCTGGGGAAACCAATGGGGTCGGAGAGCCCAGCAAAGATTCAACCACTCCCCGTCGGCGCTCATCTGGCGCTTCCGTAAGCCCATGCCCAGAGTGATCGCGAGACAGAGACCGGGAGCTACCAACTGCGATATCGCAAGCTATTGCCTCCCATATTAATGTTATTTGCAGTGCGGCATACCTACAACTTCCTCATCGCTTCATGCAGACGGCTTGTCAGTGCAGTGCGGCATAACTACAACTTCCTCATCGCTTCATGCAGACGGCTTGTGAGTGCAGTGCATTCGATGAGCCTAACCCACCGCCTTTGCTTCAATCCTGTCGTTTGTAACTCACAACCGCTTTCGAACGCCTTACAGTAGTCCAACATCCTCCCAGAGTCGGGAGCAGGAGAATAAATTTAGGTCAGGTCCTGAGCGGCCATCTCCTCCGAGACGCTTTGGCCCTGGCCCCGTCTCATTTTTGCCCCTGTTGTTGTGGTAAAAGGGAGTGCCCCCTGGCCAGGAGACCGGTGGTGAGGGATGTGCACAGTAACCATGGTATACATAAACCGGTTTCTGAAGTTAATTCGGTTTCTTAAATTTTACCAACTTTCAGACTGGTTAGTACCTCCTCTCACTAGCTTCGCGGGAACAGACGTAACAAAACGATCCCGCCATCGAAACCAAAACGCTCTTATCGCAATACAAGCCCGCCTTTTTCAGCGCAGGTTGTGCACCGACCAACTCTTATGACAAGTAGACGTCAAATTAGTCTCAAAAGTAAAAGAGTTCCCTGATAAATCCATCCAACAGCTACCATTCCCCTCTTGTCGTTTCTCGATATGCAATGAGGGACCTTTCCACCTTTCAGAGGGCCCTCTTTGCTCACCTTAATGACTCTGTGCTGGGCCACGGTGCCCAAGATATGATAGATTAAATGACAAATTTTTGTAATGATCGGTAAATGGACTTGTTTTCGCGTTTGTGTACACGGAGTGTATGCTGGTGAAGAATTATCAAAGGATAGCGAGCTGGTGTAATTACTGTCAGCATGCCGAGCGTCGCCGTTGCGAATCTCCGCGTTGCACTTAAGAGAGCTCCCGCGGTATCCTTCGCAACCCCCGCCGTCCCCGGCATGTCTATTTCTCTTTGACAGAGAAATTCCCCCTTTCGACTGGGCGGTGACACATTCTGTAGGACACACACAGCGTATCTAGACGAAGATGCCGGACAACAACGACGCCATCTCCCCAGCTGCGCCGGGAGCGGCTGTGCGGGCAGCCTGGGCTACCGCTAAGCCGAACCGCCGAGATTACGGCATGGTCGTCACCGAGCTGAATTCGTCGAAGTTAGTGGGCGAGGGAAGCATTTTCGAGCGGGGGCCTCATGTACCGGTTACACACATGAAGTACTTTAAGCCCCCTGCGGATGCTTTCCTCGCTGATCTGAGGTCTAAGGATCGTCGATCCGCTCAGGAATGGGAATATGTAAACGCTGCTGGAGTCTGGGCTGAGCTCAGACTCGCGGCACTGGAACTTGCGAAGACCCAAGACGGAGATACCGAGGACTTGGGACGCAGGCCCAAACTTGCTCAGCAATCCTTTGCTGCAGCCCTCGAAGTTCTGTCCATGAGGGCACAGTAATTTCGAGACATCACTGAGCAAGGTGTTGAAGCCGCGCGCCAGATGTCCTTTCTTGTTGAACAAGGACACGATGCTGTCTTCTCCGAGTCATACAGGACTGCTAGGGAGGCTCTTACCACTCATCTGGAGACCGAGACTGCTAAACAGCTCGCTAAGACTCGTATGGAGAAGGTGGCGGGAAATAAGGGAACGGGTGGCTCCTCTGGGGCTGCCTCGTCAGAGTGACGGGCCCCCTACAGGGGACGTTGCCCACAAAGGTAGTCGGGGGACAACCTTTGTGGAGAGGTACGTCGCTGAGGGCGGACGCGTGGCGTTCGGAACTCAAAGCGTCAGAGTACCTCGTACGAGCAGTCTGTTACGGAATCCGGGACATGCCCTCGGTACCGTTCACGGACGGACTCGTGCTCGGAGAAATCCCCCAATCAGAGGAGGACAAAGAGTTCGCCGAAGGAGATTTAGAGAAGGGATGCAGAGAGGGGGTGTACGAGGAGATTGGGCCGGAGGAGGTACGCAGGGCCGTGACAGGAGGCAATATGGTGTCGTCTGCGTTTGTTGTTTGGCAAGGGGAGAAGGAAGAGAGACACAGACGGTTTGTCGTCAACTTCTATCGGCAGATAGAGCAAGAGCAAGCACTGGCCGAAAGGAAGTGTGAAGATGGAGACCCTGCCGTCCTTTGCCGTCGAGCTACAGAAGGGAGATACACTGATGTCGTGGGATATCAAGAGCGGCTACCGTCACTTCTACTTGCACCCCGATGTGCGAGACTTCTTCGTGTTCCGGTACGGTGGCCGCTACTTTCGGTGTATCGCCCTACCCTTCGGCTGGGGGCGGTCTGTACTGTGGTTCACCAAGCTACTGCGTCCGCTCGTACAGTACCTCAGGGAGAAGCTCGGCTACCGCATTTTGCCTTACATCGACGACTTTGTCGCCGCGCCGTGCCCGTACGGAAGACCATCCAGCCCTGCGGACTGCAGGAGGGCCCGAAGGAGGCTGACGGGGTTGTTTGGGAGATTGGGCATCGTACGCCATCTGGAGAAGGGGTGTTGGGAAGGGAGTCAGAAGCCGGACCACTTGGGGGTACACATCGACACCGTGAAGATGAAGATTTTCGTTTCGGAGAAGAAGGTGGAGAAGGTGCGCTCGCTCGCGCAGAAGATCATGCTACTGGCTCAGAAGAACCGCCGTCTGGTTTCACTAGAGCTGCTCCGTCACTTTTGCGGTGTCTGCGTCTCGCTCACTCTTGCCCTTCCGCTCGCCAGGTTCCACACTCGCTCCATCTACTTCGATATGAGCCTGGCCGAGAGGAAGGCGGCGCGAGAGGAGCGAGGGCCAAGTACGCAGCAAGGTCCCACCCCGGTCTCAGCCGGGGTGGGCCGCAGCGTAGTACTTCGCCCGGAGCGACGAAGGCGCCGACTTCCTCTCGTGGATGCGATGAAGGCCCCGCAGGGAAAAAATTGGGCTTTCGTTTCGCGAAACGAAACTTTCGCTTCGCGAAACGAAACGCTTTCGCTTCGTCGAACCGAAAACACCCGAACCGCAAACACCCGGAGCCCCAAAGTCCGACTTTGCCGACAATCTTTGAGAGACCTCAAGTATTGGCGTTCGCTTTCGCGGGGAGAAGGCCGAGACCTCATCCGAATCGACCCGCATCTGACGATGCACAGCGATGCTGCCGACGTCGGATACGGCGGAACGTTGGGGTTGGACGAAGGAGCTGGATTACCGGGTTTGTGGGAGGGTCGCGGTTTCTGGAACGCCGAGGACAGAGCGCACTCAATTACTTTGAGGGAACTTCGGGCAGTTCGATTGCTTCTACATCGACACTTTGCCGGGTACGTATCCGACCCCCGAGTCAGGCGCATGCTACTGCACGAGGACAACCAGGGAGTAGTCTACATATTGAACTCCATGGTGTCGGCCTCGAAAGTAATGATGGCGGAACTGCGTCGACTGGAAGTGCTGATGAGGGTGCTCGGCGTCAAGATAGAGGCGCGATGGATCCCGTCGGCGGTGAACAAGTTCGCGGACGCGTTGTCGAGAACTTGGGATCCGGGCGACGCGAGAGCTACGGACGCGTTGGTGAACTCAATCCAGAAAGAATTCGGCTTGAGCCACGTGGCCTTCCGCACTCGCCCGTTAGGGGATACTTTGATCGCGCGCAAGAAGTACCTCGCGACTCAGATGGGAGAAAACTGAGGCGATGGGAAAGCACGGCTCTGGAATCCACCTTTCGACCTGCTTCCGCTCGTGGTCAGCAAGATCGAGGTGCAGGGGGGACGTGGGGTATTGATAGCTCCGAAGTGGCCGGCACAAGCCTGGTTCGCGCGCTTGCTCGCATTGAGTTGTCGCATGACGAGTCTCGACCCCGGAGTTCACGACGTCCCCCTGTTCGAAGGAGAGCGGAGCATCAACGCGGGGTGGGGAATGGTGATCGCCGAGGTCAATTAAGAGTGGGGTGGACGGATGGCATTCGACCAGCAGTGCTGGCGCGTACAGGCTTTGAGACGGCGACCGGCGGAGCTGAAGAGGCAGCGGATATGCTGGCGGAGTATGGTTGGGCCGAAAGCACGTGGGCAACCCGGTTGGGCCAAGTGCGGAAGTGGTTGACGTTCTGTGACGAAGATGGCCGGGAACCGTTGCCGGCCGAAGAAGGAGATGTACTAGCGTTCATTGGATATTTGGCTTTGGAGGGAAGAGTGGCACACTAAACCAGAACTCTTCATGGGTTTATTGCTGGTTCGAAGCGGCTATGCATGTCCCTAATGTGCTTTTTGTTGCCCGTAAACAAGCAATGTGAAGAGCGCAGAACCGGAATGGCTTTTTATTCGGAGAAGAATGGAGTTGTTGATCTTATTTTGTGGATAATTTTGTGAAGTGAGGGCAAGTGTAACGGAAAAACCGATTTATGTTCACAATGGTTATACAGTACTACAGCGCTTATGCAAACGAGAATTTCAGAAATACAAATGAAATTCTGAAACCTCAATTGCTGAAATCCATTTCTGAAAAATTCGAAAACACTTTTCTAAAACGTTTACGCAATACGTAGACTTTCGTAGGCGGTAGTATGAGAAGGAAAGGACATGCAGTATTACTAAACACTGTACAGTGCGATCATCGTCGCAACGACGGCGACCGAAGTAACCTCCAATTGCACGATAGGTCGGGGGAGGCAAAAGGTCTATCGCACGTCTTTGTTAAGACATCAAAAAGTCCTTTCGCAAATAGCGTTCTGCCAATCTGTTCGCAGACGATCCACATTTGCTGACTCCGCATTCTGTCACACCAAAACAACCGTCACCTTGGCGATGAAATTCTCACATGCTCTAAATGACTATCACTACAGTATGATGCGAAAACCCCGCATTTCAGACTATATTTCTCTTTTAACTTCAACATCTTCACTATCCTGGACTGCCTACATCACTTCCGGTTTGAAAAGGCCCACATTGCTTATTTAGTTTCGGTCATGGGCTGGCCACCAACGAAACTCAGAACTACTAGAAACCGTTACCGCCTCACTCCTATTTTAGCAACGTGTGTAGTTCTACGCCGTCTAGCGACGCTAGCCAGGTGGAAAGATCTCGAAGAACTATTCGGGAAGCATGGCCCGCAGCTATCAGAAATATTTTGAGAGGCTATAGAGCACTTTTTGAATGCTCTGAAGCACCTTGTCACGGAAGACATCAGTCAACAGTTTATTGCTGAAAGGGCAGAACTTTACGCACGTTGCATTCACCAAAAGGGGAAGGCTCTTTCTAACTGTGTTGGGTTTATAGATGGGACCGTGTTAGGCATTGCACGACCAACCGGAAGCCTTGCCCAGCGTGTTGCTTACAACGGGCATAAGCGAAAGCATGCGATCAAGTACCAAGCTGTGACCACTCCAGATGGTCTGATTCAGCACTTCCATGGACCACTCGAAGGTCGCCGTCACGATTGGACGTTATATGTGCGCAGCAGGATGGACGAAATTCTACCGCGGGTTCTTTCTGTGGAAGGAAAGAGGTACTGTATTTATGGCGACTCGGGCTACAATCAACGATGGTTCATTGATGTGCCATTTCAGGCTCGAATGTATCTCCTGCTCAGATTGCGTTTAATAGAGCAATGTCTTCTGTACGAATTATGTGGAGTGGGTTTTCAAAGAGGTGAAGATGCAGTTCCCCACCATCGATTTTAAACGGAAGATAAAGGTTTGCGAATCACTTGTAGGTATGAAGTACCTCGCGACAATCTTACTTTCGAACATTCGCAACTGTCTATACCCGAACCAAATTTCTACCTATTTTGACTGCCCGCCTCCCGATCTCAAGACGTACGTGACTCACAAAAACTAGTGGGTGTCACATTCCATCAGAGTGGAGCGAGGTCAGGTATGGAACAAGCAGAGGGTTGGAGCAATTGGGGGCTGGCAGTGAGAGAAAACGGGCAGCGAGCGGAGGTTGGCAGCGAGTGGAGGTTGACAGCCAGCGGAGTTGATATCTTCAACAGAGAAAGCCTATCACTGCGCCCTCGTAGTGACCCGACATGAGTTGGGCCTGGTCACGGGAGTAGGCTTGGCCTAAGTGCGTGGGAGGCAGGGGGTTTGACGGTTAGTGGCGCGATTCGGATGGACGGACGGGGGGAGCGGGGTGGGTCAGGACAGGCCCCAGTCGGTTTACGTTTGGCCTCATACTTCAGCTGACCGAGCGGTCAGCATCATTGTCAAAAATAACGCCCAAGTGAGCGCACATCACTACGGAGTTTCCCACCACGCACAAATAGTTGATGTCCTCATCCAGTTTGATCGCCACTAAATTCACCCCCGTGTTGCGATTCCATACCTTGACGCTCTTCGAATCCGCCGACAACCAGTGCTTCAGATCTTCGTGCAGCCGCACTGACCGTATCGACAAGTCCTTGCCCTGATCGATATCGGTATCCTGTGCGCCGACGGCGGCGACGCCTGCGGTGGCGGCGCGCCGAAGCTCGGGACCGAAGATACGCGAGTCCCTTGTTAGGGAGACACGTAGCTAGGTGGCGGGGGCGGCGCGCTCCACGGCGCCGGACCTGACAAATGCGCGCGCGGTGTAGGTGTGGTACAACCGTAGGGACGCTAAACCGTAAACGGAAAAGGACAGGCTGTACCTAAAAATGAGGGAGCCTGGGGGACCGCTACACTGGAGTGTCAGGTAGAATAATCCGGAACGGTAGGAAGCACTGGACAAGGGAGGTACACTGCACTGGACACGCGCAGTCGTACTGGGGTGTAGAGCAGTACGACCGGTGGCAAGCTGGAAACCTGAGGGACTTACTTAACCGTACGGTAAAGGACTAGGGTAGGAAGTAAGGGGAGGCGTGCTTGCCTCGGTTTACCTCTACCCCGGTGCCTCCCTATCTTATACCCCCTAGTAGGGCGGTGGCACCGGACGGACTACAGTAGCTGTACATACTGTATCCAGCTTACTGTAGCCTACGGCAACTAAAAATGACTACTGTACTAACCCACCGATCGGTCGCGCACCACGTGTACACCTGCACTAGCTGATGCCACTAACTACACGTGGACTCCCACGTGGCCACATCTACACGTGCTGGCCACGTATGTACCGTATCGGTTAACATCTTACTACTCTACTCGGCGGAGCCCCTGGTACCCGCCTAGTACAGTAGCGCCACTTGGCAATTGTACCACACTAAAGGGGGGGTGCTCACCATTTCGGACAAAATTCACAAGAATAAACAAAAAAATCCTCCAGTCGTCAAACAAACGTACTTTTTCGCCAGCTCGGGGCTGGCGCTGTTACAAAAACCCACCTAGAAGCGATTGAACTACACGGATACAGTGCACGGCTAGCAAACACCTACGTGGCAGTACCCAATTGTGACAATTCAGCGTCAAAGCGGCTGAAAAGATCGGACAGTCACGGGGCATTCAATGAAAATCATTTATTTTCTGAGTTATTTTGGCTGCCACGTCACATCAGATATGCACCATCGGCAAACAACGCACACCAAGAGTCAAGCGTAACTCTTTCTTCATCAAAGCTCTGCGTCGTGCTTCAGCTCGCCGGACCCCCACTGATCGTGCTGACTGCTTCAGCTGAGCGACAGTCACGCTTGCAAGCGCAGCACGCTTTTCCCATCGAAAACAGTGATACTTTTCAGCATCCGCTTGTTGCTTCTCATCTCGTATCGCTGCCCTGGCCAATTTTTCCGCAGCCTTGACTTGCTCGGAAAGTTTTCTGGACTTGTCGGCCTTGAACTTATTACGCGCCAGTTCAAGGGCACGAGCTGAGGTTAGCACAGCATCTTTGTAGTGTCAAGAAACCCAGAAACGGCCAGTGTCGCCTCATCTCCTAATACAGTACGCCTCAGTTCTTCCCTCTTGACTTCCAATAACGTCTCTAATTCTTCAACCGACATGATGCTGTCAGGATCTTTCGAACTTCGAGGGCGGGAGACAGAAATCAACTGGCTAGCATCAAACGGCCATAGACCTGCACGCCGAAACCTTACTTTGATATTATGCGCTGTAAACGCCTTTTCGTACGCAAAGCTTAAAATGTTAGCAAATGTATATGTGTCCCAATCGTTGCATTTTGTGCGCCAAACAGACAAGTTGACGGCCACGTTCATAGCATTTTTGAACGGTGAGAAAACTGTCACATCCAGAGGCTGAGTTTTCACTGATGTATGAGCCGGAAGCGCGTAAACAATGACATTGTTTGCACTTAATATTTCCACTGTAGCCAGTGACATATGGCATCGATAACCGTCTAAAATTAGGAGTACTTTACGGCCATTTGCGGTAAGGTCCGAAATGTGATGAACAAAGTGCGTGGCCCACAAAAAAAGGTTTTTGCTGTCAACGCCGCCTCCTTCCTCCCGCATTGAGAAAAGCGCACCTCTAGGCAAAACTTCTGAAAACGTTTGGACTACCCTTTTGCCATTCCGCTCCATAACTCTATACGGAACGCGGGCTCCCTTGAACACAAAGAACGGAGGCGCTGTTTGCCCTACGGCGCTGACAGCAGGCAGCATTGTCACACGGTTCGAATTGAGAAAGTTTCCGATTTTGGCATCTGCAGTGCTGCCTCGTGTCACATACGCACGGCTGCTCCCATTTCCATTTGCGTCGCGGTTTGGTGTCGCTTCAATCTCATCACAGTTCCACATTCTTGAAGCATCAATATTATTCTGGAGAACTATTTTCTCGATTGTGGTTAAGTGGATAGTCAATACCCCGGCGTTGCATGCTTGAAATCTGATCCCTCTTGTCGTAATGGTTTGAAAATTTTGATCTTTTCACTGTGACGGCCCACAAAATTTCGCAGATACCTGTCCCCAGGCTTACTGTTTTTAAATTTTAAGATGCGGCGACGGACTGGGAACATACGAGACACCACGATTGCAATGGCTTCCTTGAGTAGCGGACGACGAAGAGGCATTCCACGTTCAGCATATCTAATAAGTAGCGTTACGACAAGTTCTTCTTCAATTGTAGTTAGGCTGTCAAGTCGAGAACGAATTGTCTTCGATCGTTGCGAAGATAACCGTTGAGATGTAATTCGGCTGGAGATAGTGGAACGCGGTATTTTTGTTACTTCAGAGTCAAAGCGGTATGTTTTACCGTCTTAAACGAGCTGGATTGCCTGTTGGGTTCGTTTCTCACGAGACTTGGGCGTTACCATTTTTACGGTGCGGAATGGGAACTCGGTGGTTTGTGTCCGACAGAGTCAAGGCGATAGAGCCGATAGCAGTGTTTCGGACATGATTTTTGAAGCCGTCATCTGTTGAGCGGGCTGGTCATGTTGGGAGTCGGTTTTGATTCAAAACTGCCGCCCTTTTCAGCATCGATGAACGTGTATACGTGTTTCATTTGTGTGGCTTTCCATTGCGCTGATTTGTTTTTAATTTTAGCCACAGGATTGGGCGCTGTTCGCTGGTTCAAAGCGTCTTATCCAAGGGGCACACCACTGTGGCCCAATAAATGATAATATTTTCCGAATAATTTGCATGTCCGAACTAGGGCAGTGTCCGAAAGTTTGAGCACCCCTTTTTAGGCCGCGGCCGCGGGCGTGAGCGTGACTGGCTTGGCGGGTTGCAGGTGGGAGCCGACGCCGCGCACGTCGAAGCCGTTCTGCAGGTGCAGGATGGAGGCCGGGGTGGCCGCGGCGGGGGTGGTGGCGGACGAGGTCGCGGGCCGGCGGAATGGGGGAGGGTCGGGGGGAGCGCCATGCGTTTGCCGTGCGAGAGCATGATTGAAGGGACGAGGGAGGAATGGCGGATGCCGCCCAGCTGAAGGACGGGGACGGATGGGACGAAGGCTTGCATGGAGAAGGGGAGCATGGTGAAGGGGAGCCGTGCGGATGTCGGAGGAGATGGCGAAAGGCGTGAAGGGAACGATGGGTGATGAGCTGAATGGGAGAAGGTGACGTCGAAGATGAGTGATAGTAATATCTAGAACAGCCAATGGGGGTGCGGAGCACAATTTATTTTAATTGTTTTATTTAAAGGAATTAAAGTAATCATTTAAATTATTAAAAATTAAAAATGGGGAAGAAGCGCGAAAAGTGGCGAAAACAATTTGGCGAAAACGTTGCGGGCTACAAGTGTGCCATGTCAAAGAATAGCAACTTGAGGGCATCCCGCCTCTCATGCGACATGCCGTGCAAGACTACCCCTCCCCAGTTCCTTCCCGGAAACGCGCTTGCTTGACCACTGCCACCTCCCTCCCGCTCAGTCTCTCCCTTCGCTAATGCCTCCATCTATCCCCTTCCTCCGCCCACCCAGACCCCGTTCCTCCTCCCCCGTCTCTCCAAATTCCCTCGTGCCAGCCGCCATGTCGGCCTCCACACCGCCTGCAGTCGCCGACATCGTCCACTCACTCCTCGCCATCGCGACCTCCATGTCCAAGCCGGCGGCCGCCACGCTGACCATAGTTGACCTCTAATCGGACCCGACCGCCCCCAGTCCAAAGATTACGTCACCGTCCGAGACTCGCGACTCGCCCGTCTCAGCCCGGACGACGACGAAATCGAGATCGTCTCTGCCGCTTTCGTCTACCGTCTACGCTGCGCATTTCCCGTTACAAGCTCGACCTATGCGCCCTCTGCGCCCTGCGCGCCGTCGCTGTAATCGACAACCTTCCGCGCATCCAGGACGAAGGCATGATTGCCTCGAG
Source organism: Chondrus crispus (assembly GCF_000350225.1). Classification (NCBI taxonomy): domain Eukaryota; phylum Rhodophyta; class Florideophyceae; order Gigartinales; family Gigartinaceae; genus Chondrus; species Chondrus crispus. The sequence goes on from NW_005178881.1 coordinate 145,236, forward strand.
CCTCAACTCGCTTCCCACGTGCATGATGCACTCGTCACCAGCTTATCTTCACTGGGAGAAGTCTCATGCTGTTGGTGTTTCTGGGCATATCAGGGGCCTATCGCGGTTGTGGGAGAACAAAAGGCCAGGAAGCCCGCTCGCAGGGCTTGAGCTGACGCACGGTGACCCCCGCCCGTGTCTGACGACAGGATGAGGATGCGCAGCGGTAAGAAGAAGGGTGCATGTGTTTTAATGACGACATGCCGAACTAATCGCCATGTAACTAAAGAATCGGGTCTCTACTTTTTTGCCATTGCCTCTTTGAGAGCCTTAAACTTCTCTACCTCAAGCTTCTGCTGTTCAACGCGCTCTTCACGACGCTCTCGCCTTTCCTCTTCCCTTTACATCTGCCGCTCGAGTCGCTCCTGCGCACGTTCCTCCCTACTGCGCTCTGCCATGTCGCGTTCAAAGTGAAGGCGTTCTCGCTCTAACGAGATCCTGGCAAGGTCGGCGTCCCTTATATGTTCTCCGAATGCCTCAAGGCCATCGTCTGCCCAATATCCTATTCTATTTTTCTTCCTTTTCTTTTTCGCACTTGTAGTGCACTGTACTCGGCACATGGACAGCTGTCCTCATCTCGCCAAATTCGCGCTCGCCGCCACCACGTGTACCACAGGTACCCGTGGACTCCCCTGCCGCTCTACCGGACCTCCCCGTGGACACATGTAATCCCTCCGCAACCCATAGGGCCTATGGGGGCTGTACTCGGTCCCCTCGGGGCTACACCCCGTTATTTCCTAGTTATTCTAATTTACAGTATCATTTAGCTTCGCCATTACGGCGACGGGGGACTATATAGTCGACCCGATAATCAAAGTAAAGAGGCACGAAGCCTCGGGTCCTTTACCTTGGTTTCTGCGTTCCAGGTTGTAGCCTCGACTCGGTACTGGCTCGCCCATACTGACCGAGCCATCTACACCCCTGGAATCCCAACTGCCTTCCCCGCGCGCGTCGATCCTACCGCGCGAGCGCTACGTTAACTACTGTGTTCTACGCTCTGTTCGTCCTGTTTTTCCTTTAATTCTTCCTCCTTTATTGCTGACTACGTTGCTACTTTTCTACCGCGCAAGCCGCGCCCGGATCCCGGTTCCGGTCATCAACCGGGTGGTCTCCCGAATTTCCTTACGCGTCCGAACGCGCGTCGCTCTGCTTACAGCCGCCACACGTGGCTGTAGTGCACGACATTTTGGTCTCCCGACCTAGAAACAGTCGATACTCTCGTGCATCCGAGTGTCCTCTTTCTTCCCTGACCTACCTCCCTTTCTATCTATCCTCCCTGCGCCTTTCCCTCACTCACCGACCGTAGGTGTATTCGTCATGGTGACCGGCTCCGAGTCGTCCCATGACACTCGTCCGAGAGACGCCCCAGCGCCCGTCGCGGCGTGGATCACGCGGAACCGCCGCGAAGGCCTCCGTGAAGCCGAGAGGTTCTTTCTCAACTTAATCGAGGAGAAACTCAACTCGCACACCGCCAAGATACGCGAGATGTTGGACAGCCTTGTTGCTGGTAAGATCGCCGCTCAGGCGGAGGTACAGTCCCAACAGGGACGTGATCGCCTCGCCGCACTAGAAGGCGTGCTCACGCGAGCGTGGCAGAAGTACATCGGGTCCACCGTCGACAAGACGCTCCTTCTGCTACGGGAGGAAGTGGATCGCCTGAAGCAGGAAGTCAACGACCTCCGTCGGCGTAACCTCGCCCTGGAATCGGCGCAAACACGATCCGTCCCAGCTAGACAAGACGAGTCGACCGCGTCGAAACAAAGACCTAACCCGCAGTTACATGCGTTACAACCGTTGGACGAAAATGTACTGTTCGCCGACGTCACGAAATCGGCTCTCACGGCCGCCGGGATCCCGTTCCCCGATCCCCTGACGATGGAGGGACACCGGGATCCTATCCCGGACCCAGCGGCCGCCCGAGGCCCGTCGCCAAGATCGTCTCGCGACAAGAAGGTGAAGACCGAAGGCCACCGTCACAAGTCCGGCCACGGAAGCCGACTTGAACCGGAGGATTTCTCCGGTTACTCGGGGGGATCCCCGCCCTCAGCTTCAGAATCCGACTCCGATTCGGACTCCGAAGCCGAGGCATTCACGGTACCACAACCGACCTTCGGCCGTAAGGCGAAGGGTGTCACGGTGTGGAAACCGACCAACCACCGCTTCCGCGGCGCGTGTAATTATCGAGCTTACCGTCTCGTGAATACCGACCCCACCGTCGATGCAAAGGTGTACGCCACGACGCGTAAGCGCGCGCAATATCTCCTCGTCGTAATGGGGGAGTACAAGTTTAACGGGTCCGACCTGATCAAAGTCATCAGCTTTTTGGCTAGATGTAAGGAGAATTTCGACAACGCCGAAATGTCGGAGGCAATGGCTCTCATGGCCTTGCCGCATCTCCTCAACCCGCCGGCGAAGGAGGCGTATGAATCCCATCGGGGATATTTCCGACGCAATCAAGGGATTGCGTCGTGGCCAGCAGCAGTGAACTGGTTGCTTCGTACGTATGCTACGAATATTCAGATCGAGCAAGCGCTCTCTGTGGTCCGGGATTTACGCCAAAAACCCGGCGAAGTTGAGACCGAGTATGCGACTCGCATGTTAACCGCCCTCGCGCGGTGTGGGGACATCCATTCCCCCTATGAACGCACTACCCTGTTCATAGAGGGCCTCCTCCCGGCGATCAAGCCGTTGGTGCTCCAAGCAAGGGAGAATCGCCCCCGATCTTCATTCGAGAACACGGTGGCCGAAGCCCGCGCTCAAGGGGCGGCCTACCGCGCGCAGACGGCTGGCGGCAGAAGACGCGTCGACTTCGCGAGACCCGCCGCCAAGCAAGTGTTGGCGATGGCAGACAGTATGCCCTCATCGACAACCGCGGGTATGACCCCGAGCTATCATACCGGCCTGGACGCCGAGAACTTCCTCGCCAATGACGAGCCAATCGCCGCCGCAGCTGGGTCACCGTCATTTCCCACCGAGGGATTCTCATTCAACGACAAGGATTCGTTGTTCTACGGAGAGCGGCGGCCGCCCTACAAGGACTGGCCCCGGCTTCCGAGACCGCGCGAGAAGTCTCCCGGTTGGGACGGTCGAGTGGGAACCCGGGACATGAAGACACCTTCCCCGCAAATCATCTGCTACACATGCTACAAAGTCGGGGATCCTATTAACCCCGACTGTAGCATGAAGGTGCGCGATGTGTCGCTCGTCCCTCATAATTTTGAGAAGCTCACGGCGGCACAGACGGCCCGTGTTCCGGCAGACGCGTACTTGCGCGCTGTAGCCCTCCTCAGTTTCGAGGCGAATCGGCTGATCGCACCCGTCTTGCCGTCGAAGTCTCCCTCCGCTTCGGAGAAGTCAAGCCCCCCGAGCGGGAAGACTGCACCTCCGAAAACTAGGAGACCCACAGCTGAAAATCGCTGACATTCCATCGCGGGACACCGCGTCACTCCCGCCCCTGAAGCCGGCGATCCGCGTCTTTGCACGGAGACACGCTCGCTAAGCGAGCCCCTCTAACCCCGATCTGACGGGCATGGGGACGCTCCGCCGACAGTGGCGTCGTAACAACGGGAGGCGCTCCCCCGATGACAAGGCGGTCGAGCCAGTTTGTACCCTGTCTCGACGTAATTACAAGGTCTACGTCGACCTTGGGCTCACCACCTCCATCATGGTGCGTCAACTCACCATCCTGGACACGGTTGCCGGCTCCAATTTTGTTCGCGCCGACACCCTGCCCAAGGGATGGGAGAGCTTAGTCGAACCGGGGGAAGTCCCGACGATCGCCGACGCGAACGGGCGACCGTTACGAACAAGCGGGTCCATCACCCTTGTAGTTCGACTAGCAACTCGCACCATGAAATGCAAGTTCATCGTGTGCGAGCGCCTGGCAGCCCCCGTCATCCTGGGCTGTGACTTTAACGACAAGTTTTTCGAGGCCATCTATCCACGGCGGAAGGTGGTCGAGCTCGATGATGGGACGAAAGTCCCCATCGTCAGAAAACCGGCAACTCGTCGAGCCGAAGCACCTCCGCTCCCCTCGGAGCAGGAGTATGAAAACGACCCGGGTCGAGTTCCCCCAAACTCAAGGTTTCTCGTCCGGTTATCATACAACCCGGGACGCAAGCCTGGGTGCATGTGACCAACGGTCGAACGCGTCTTTCCGTATTGGAACCCAACCCGCAGTTATATGCGAAACACCGCGTCTCCCTGTCGAATGGGGTCGCGCACATCACCGCACTTCGAGAGTTCAAGGTCTTGGTAGCCAACTTCGCCTCAGCCCCCAAGTGCCTCTCGAAGAACCAGGTGCTGGGGTACGTTACCCCTCATCCGCGTGCCATGATACGCACCGCGATGCCTCTCGACGCCCTCCTAGCGGCGAAATTTACAGAAGGGGACAAGCCCCAATCTGAGAAGGGGGAGAAGCTCCCCCCGGCTTCGTCGAAGGAAGAACCCCAAGAGATTGACGCTGTCCCCCTCCAACATCTGCCGTTGCATGTCCGCACGCGAGTACGTGACATGCTTACGCCGTACTCCCATATGTGGACAGGCGATCTCGGGGAAGTCCGGGCTACGCAGCACCGGATCGAACTGAACCCCGGATCGCAGCCGTTTCGATGTCAGCCATATCGGGCTGGACCACGGTCTCGACAAGCCGAACAAGACGCCGTGGATGGGATGATCTCAAGCGGGGTCATCTCCCGATCACAATCAGAGTGGGCATCCCTGGTGGTTCTCATCCCCAAACCGGACGGATCCCTCCGTTTCTGCGTCGATTACAGACGTTTGAACGCGATGACAGTACGGGACACTTACCCGATTCCTCGCATGGACGAGTGTCTGGACTCGCTCGGCAAAGCGAACGTTTTCACAACTCTAGATTGTAACTCGGGTTATTGGCAAATCCTCGTTGCGGAAGAAGACCGTCCGAAAACCACGTTCACGTGTCATGTCGGTACTTATCAATTTAACCGAATGCCGTTCGGGCTAATGAACGCGCCCGCCACATTCCAACGGATGTTGGACATTCTCCTCTCCAGATACCAATGGAAGAGCTGCCTCATCTATCTAGATGACATTATCATATTCTCGAATGATTATGAAACTCATCTCAAGGATGTCAAGGTTATTCTCTCTGCGTCACAACATGAGGGGTTGTCACTGAAAGTGAACAAGTGTAAATTCTTTCAGGACTCCGTGGAGTACCTGGGTCACATCATTCGACCCGGGGAACTTCATGTCCACCCGAAGAATGTCTCTGCTCTGGCCGAGGCCAAGCCGCCACGAACCAAGACCAAGCTCCGCTCGTTTCTGGGTATGTGTAACGTGTACCGACGTTTCTTCGACCACTTCGCCAAGATTGCGGTGCCGTTGACGTCCATGCTCAAGAAGGGGGAGCCCGATCGGCTCCCCGAACTGGACGAAGACCGCAGGTCGGTCTTCGAAGCTCTGAAGACTTGCCTGATTTCCCCGCCGATCTTGCGACTACCGCGGCTGGGGCTACAGTATTCCCTCGACATGGATGCCTCCGACGCCCAACTCGGTTGCACGTTATTACAGCAACACGAGGATGGTAACAGATACCCTGTCGGGTTCTGGTCGCGAACGCTCTCGTCGGCGGAAAGGAATTACTCCACGACGGAGAAAGAATGTTTGGCCATTGTATGGGCCATTCCGACGCTGCGTCCTTACTTGGAACGCGAGCGATTCACGGTTAACACAGACCATCATTCCCTCCGCTGGTTAATGAATCTCGCGGACGCAAGCGGGCGTCTAGCACGGTGGCGCTTGCGCCTAGCCGAGTTTGACTTCGACGTCACGCACGTGAAGGGCATCAAGAACTGTCTCGCCGACGCCCTCAGTCGAATACCGTCTACAGGGGGCACAACCGTCCCCATCGACGAAGAAATACCGTGCTTCTCCATGTTGGAGTTTCACAAAGACAAGCCGGAAGTGGAATCCGAGGAGTGGGACGACGACATTCACGACGGATGCCTCGCCCTCGCCCCCCCGGCTTCCAAGGCCGCAATTACACACGACGAGATTGTACTCGCTCAACACTCCGACCCGTTCTGTAAGGAGATCGCTTCCCATCTTAAGAAGGGGGAGGGTGTGGCCCAAATTCGCCTTTCCAAGTTCTTCATGAACAAGGAAGGGGTACTGTGTCGGAAAGCGCACCTTGACGGTGTTGAACAAATCGTCGTACCAACCACTCTGCGCGAGCGAGTGTTGTATATGGCGCATCACCCCGCCGCCTCGGGACACCCCGGAGGCAGGCGTCTGTTCTACACATTAAGACAACGGTACTACTGGCCGAGTATGTCCGTCGATGCATACGCCACAGTCAGAAGATGCTCCGACTGTGCGAAAGGGCGCATTAAATTGCGTAAGCACAACGCGAAGTTGAAAACGTTCCCCCCGATGAGACCCTTGGAGTTTATCGCTATTGACATCCTAGGCGAACTCCCCAGAACACCAAGAGGCAATCGATACCTCTTGGTAATATCTGATCGTTACTCAAAGCTGACCCGAACGGTGCCGCTTAAGAGAATTACCGCCGAGACCGTTGCTCAGGCGTTCGTCACACACTGGGTCTTCGTATACGGAGCCCCAGTGAAGCTACTCTCCGATAATGGGAGCCAATTCACGTCAAGGTTCTTCCTGGCTGTGTGCAAAATCCTTCCCGTCGAAAGCGTGTTCACCACAGCTTATCACCCACAAGCTAATGGACAAGTGGAGAGGTTCAACCGCACCCTGGTCTCCTCTCTACGGCACTACCTAGCCGACAACCAACGCGATTGGGGCCAGTTCACGGACGCGCTAACCTACGGTTACAATTGCACCGTGAATCGCATGATCGGTATGAAGCCGTTTGATATTGTGTTGTCCCGGACACCGTCGCCGCTTTCCATCCAACAGACCCCTACACTGGAACAGGATGTCTCGCGGACGCAATATAAGCTCCGTTTCTTAACGTGGTTACGCGGGCTAATGTCAACAGCCCGCGACACGCTGCTCGCCGGTCAAGACCGCTATAAACGCGATTTCGACAAAGCGATTGCGGACGCCGACACCGCACTACGCAATAGGTGATCAAGTCCTCATCGAGCGAGAGACATCCCTGCGGGTGGATGAGAAGACGGATAAGGACCGGGTCAATAACAAGTTAGCCCCTCGGACGGAAGGGCCATTCCCGGTGGTGGCCCTAGACAGGCATACGGTGACCATTGTCCGGACTACAGGCCTGAAGGACCGAGTCTCGAGAGACCGCATTGTGAAAGCCCCTAGCCTCCGGACCGAGCTCATAGACCTAACACCCTCTGCGGTGACCCCCCCGTCGACGCTGGGACGGAACCTACGCCCCCAACGGCGAGCAAAAGTGACGCCGCCACTTCTCTTCCCATCGGGGTCACGACCCCTCCGAGAGAGGACAAGTTCGACCTGGACAAGTTCGACCCAGGTGAACCAGGGATCAACACCCCAGCGCCACCTGACACGGACGATCGCCCTACTTGCGATGGGAACGAGATCGAGAACGCAACGCGCAACGCGACAGTAACCCGACCTTCGGGGTGAAAAGTCGTTACCTGGAACGCCGGGAGCGCCCCTACCCCGGGATTAATAGACGCCCTCCGAGGCGACTCACACCCCCGGATCATATCCAACTTGACTCCGAGTTCTGGCTCTACGGGTGGACCAACCGGGACACCGACGACACCTCATCTTCCCAGGCTACGGCCTCGCGACCAACGTCCCGGGAAGACGAGACCGAAATCACCACGCCCTCGACGAGCGGATCCCGCCCCGAGAGGCAACAAGCCGCCGAGCCAGCGAATACGTACCCTCACCACAAAGTCCCGTGACACGTGGACCCGGGGCCCTGGAAAAAATCAAAAGAAAATCCGCCCATCCAAGACCTCCGCACCGGCGGTGGTCACGAACCTCACGTGCGGCCCTACGGAAACGCCACCGAGTACAAGAGAGACCATCGGGGAGCACATCGCGAACTTAGCGTCTATGTGTACCTTCGGTTACCCTCCCCTCATTGTCTCGGTACGTCCTCCTCCCCCGTCACTCGCGGTTGAGGCCTCACCTCAACGCGCGCCAAGCACGCCCTCTGAGGCGACGAAACGGCCACCCCTGACGGACGAGGACCCCAAAACCTACGTTGTCGAGGCCCTCACCGGGCATAAACCGGGAACGGACGGAATGCCACTTTTCCGAGTCTGGTGGTATGGGTATACTGCCGCCGACGACACCTGGGAGCCCGCGAACCACATCGACTACAATACCGTCTTGCGGTTCTGTAGACGCAAACGTCTCCACATACCAAACCTCCAGCTCTGGTCTACCCCCGGTAGCGTCGGGGTCGACAACTAAACATTCCCCCCCCGCCGCCCCGCGACGTGGGTCGTAAGTGTCTCTCAGGATGACACACCGAAGGACAGTCCGATAATTAGACTGACCTTCCCACCTTGCGTCATGCCGCGTACTGTCCAAACCCTCCAGGGGGAGCTTCACGCTAGCGCCACCTAACATTCCTCGATCCTCAGCTCCAAGCTGTGCGACCTCCTTCAAGGGGAAGAATTCACTGAACCACGTGGATGACACGCCCTCTCGAGACACGCGACGTACTGCCTCGCGGCCGCACGGTCTCCTCGTGGCACGGTACACTGTCCGCGATATCGGCTCTGGCCGAGTGCTCAGGCCGGGAAAAGCCCTTCAACTCCAGAGGTCGTGAAAGGACCGCGAAGGGTCGGGAAATGCATACTCTAGAGGGGGACGCGAAATCAGCAGACCGGGGGTTGACTGGCGCATGCGGCGCAAGCGCTACTTCCGCAACGAGATTAGAGCTTACCAACGAGTCAAGGATGACCTACAGGGAAAGAAGGGAGACGACGCATTGTGGATCGCGCTGTCTTATAAAGGAAAAGACAAAAACGTTGACAGACGCATGAGGATCCTTACACCAGACGGGTCTCCTGATGAAGAGTCAGGTGTACCGATGCGAGAGACAGTGCGAAGGGAGTCAGACTTCGTGGATGACTCCCGATGGAGTCAGGTCGTGAGGTCTAAGATTACTATGGCCAGAACACAAGGAAAGAGCCACGTCTGCCTATGGATCGACCGGCTTGTAATGATGGCTGTCGAGAAAGGGGAGATAAGTCCATTGTATGGCCTGTCGCTCTGGGAGGAATTTGCACTACTGCCATATGCACTTTTTCCAGTTGTTCGTGTCTACAGCGACGTGGGAGGGGATTATGGAACAGAATTCTGCAGAAAATTGGAGACAGTTCTCGGAGTGGCTGGCAGAGGCCTCTTGGCAGACGATTACATTGTCCGAAGGTATGACAGAACAATTTTCTATAGCCCCTCTGTTTAAGAAAGGCTTGCGGATGGGGCAAGTTGCATTGGGGGCAAGGGACTATTTGTGAGGCCAACGACGCTTGCTTTGGCGACGTACCCGCGCCTCAGATAGCCCTGTCGCCGCGAACGTCTCCTACTGGGTACAACAAGAGTCCTCAGGAGGAGGCACGGCTGACCGGACGGGCAAGTATCAACGACTCAGCCTATCGCCGCGCCGGTCCCGGGCGTCGCTCGACTCGACGAGCGCGCTAGCCACCATTTTGGCTGCCACGCTGTCGCAGGCGGACGTCCTCGTCACCAAGACTCGATCCCGCCCGTCATGCCCATCGCCGCACTCGTCGCCCCAAACAATTGACCCCCCACGCGCCATCGCGCGACAGAACGCGCCTCGGTATGACGATCGAGAGGAGAAGAGGTCCCGTTTGACTGACTACCCTAACCCACCTTCTCGGTGCCGACATGCGCGTCTCGCGTTACCACGGGGTGCCCCCTATGAGGGCGCACACCCGACTAGCCCGGATTATTTATAATCGACGAGGTCTTCCTCGACACCCGTCACCGGCGCAGCCGGGGCATCCGAAGGGACCGACCCCCCGTCGGAGTCAACCGGGTCGCCTGCAGTCGCCGTCGCTAAAGGGGGCCGCGCCACGGTCGGCGCCACCTCCACGTTTGATACCTCCACCACCATCGGGGTGTCCGTTACGGGCGCGGTGCCACCCGCGTCTGCCGCCGCCTTAAGGCGTTTCACACCAGCCACAAATTCGGCGTTCTTCACCAACTTCGGCAACTCGTCCTCTGAGACGCCCAATTCGGCAAAAAACCTACGCCGCGCTACCGACGACGCATCCGGCGACCTGGGTTCGCTGCTAGGTACCTCCGCGGGGCCTCCGCCGACAGTCAGCGGCGGTTTAATAGCTAGTGCCACCGGCTCCGCCTGGCCGCGCATCAGCTCGGGCTGTAGACTTTTAAAAGTCACCGGATCAAACCGGATCCAATTTCCGGACCTCGGCCCTCCGACGTCCTCGCGCCTCCCCGGCGAAGCATTCGCCAGATCCGTACGGTCGTAATGATGCCCTTGACCGTACGGTACGCGCGGCCAATCCACCTTGTCGTGGATTTCTAACAGCGCATTTAGCTGATCGGACACCCATGCTCCGCCCAGTACAGTATCCAAGTTCAACTTGCGCATCCATTTAATGATCATGGTCGGTAACACATATAGGCGTCCATCGACGGATGACCATATGAACCGTTTCGCAACAATGGCGATCCACTCGCTAAGGAAAATCATCCAGCGGGGCGAACGCGGCGAGTCATTGAGACTCAAGCCGAAATACACCAAGCAAGGTGGAATCTCCGCAAGGAAGTCCGCAGCGACTTCGTACTGCGAAAACCACGGCGGTATCTGCGGATACTGCTCGTATCGGGATTGAGGCTGGAAAGTCGTCGCCTCGATCCACTCGTACGCCACGAAAATTCCGAGGGCGTTTCTCATCCGACGCTCAAACTTGAGCTTGTCGTGATAACCCGGGTTGCTTTCCCGTTCTACATACTCCTCGAAGCGCGAGGGGAGAATTGGCTTGTCCCATGACAAGTAGTCAACAGCCGGCTCCTCGATACGCTCTGGCAAGTTGTCCAACACACGCCTTAAATTGGCGACGTACCCCCGATCCCCCTCAGTGCGGTACGCCCATGTGTCGAAGTCCCACTCGACAGGGATCGGGCGGCTACACGGCGTTCTCGCCATCCGACGCTCCAACGCCGCTATGTACTTCTGGCGTCGAACCCGCCCATCGCGGCGATACTTTGGCCACACGTGTTCCTCCTCCACCGCAAGGCGGAAGGAAAAATCACGAGACCATACAGCGCGTAAGCTGAGACCCCCGGGAAGAGCCCCTGTCACGTCCGCATACGCCCGGATCGGGGGGCTGTCCCGTAGTCTCGCTGCATTTAGGAAGGGCGCACGTTCGAACAGTAGCGGGGCGTTCGCCAGCGTCCTACCCCGCAATTCGCGTGGTGCTGGCCACTCGTTCCAGCCCTCGTCTCCTGTCCTCTCCGGTTCTCCATACGGATTATGGAACCGTTCCATCGCTCGTCGTACTGGACAACGAACCGCGTCTCCCTGCTGACCGAAGCGCTTGCCGATCGCCGCTGTAGCGGCGTCGTGGAACCCGAGGCGACACACAAAGGAAAGGAAGGGGCTCGAAGAGTGTAAGAAAAGGGGAATGCGAAACGATAGGGAAGCTCCAGAGCAGGGTCGGTTTGGAACTTCAAGCACGCAGAAAAAAAAGGAAGATAGGGGAAAACGGACCGACTCTACGTCGCTCGCTGGTCCACCTCGCCGCACACGTCCCCTCTCTTCCTACCGCGGTTGCCACGTCGGTGCCGCTGCCTCAGTTGGCGGGTATTTCTACCCTACATACACACGAGGACGCGTGTTTTTCTAAGAAGGGGGATCCGTAGTGCAATGTACTCGGCACAGGGACAGCTGTCCTCATCTCGCCAAATTCGCGCTCGCCGCCACCACGTGTACCACGGGTACCCGTGGACTCCCTTGCTGCTCTACCGGACCTCCCCGTGGACACGTGTAATCCCTCCGCAACCCATAGGGCCTATGGGGGCTGTACTCGGTCCCCTCGGGGCTACACCCCGTTATTTCCTAGTTATTCTAATTTACAGTATCATTTAGCTTCGCCATTACGGCGACGGGGGACTATATAGTCGACCCGATAATCAAAGTAAAGAGGCACGAAGCCTCGGGTCCTTTACCTTGGTTTCTGGGTTCCTCCTTTATTGCTGACTACGTTGCTACTTTTCTACCGCGCAAGCCGCGCCCGGATCCCGGTTCCGTTCATCAACCGGGTGGTCTCCCGAATTTCCTTACGCGTCCGAACGCGCGTCGCTCTGCCTACAGCCGCCACACGTGGCTGTAGTGCACGACAGCACTTCCATTCGTGCTACCACCGTACGCTTCGCTCTCTATTTTGTCGAATACTATGGCGCCAGTACCATCATTGCAGATTTCATCTTCTGTCCCTGAGTCTTTGGTGGACTTCCGCTTCTCGGCAGACGCCATCAGGGCACGGCCCATGCGTTCCTTGTCTTCTTCCTTCTTTTTTTCGGCCAACTTCATGGCTTTTTTTTCGCGAATCCCAGTCATCCCGAGCATCTCTCAAGTTCATCAGGAGGTCAGCCAACTCCCCCATCTCTCCTCCACGGACTCCGGACAATCTCTGATTGTCTGAGTTATTTTTATCATACTGGTCCTGAAGCCTGTTGTACTAGTCCTGAACTGTCTTCCAACCGATACTATCCATGCCTCGGAAATGTACGTTTTCACATACTCTTTCGGCTACAGTGGAAAACCTTTTCTTCGTTTCCCCATATTCCGCCAAATGAGCTCGCATGGCAGCGACCTCACGCACCATAGCGAGATCTTGTTGTGCCGTGAAGCGTGAATTCCTTCCACCTTCAGTGCGGGCTGGGTCTTGTGTTTCAGAAAGAAGCACCTCTGACATCTTTGTGTGCTTCTGTGGGCTTGTTGGTGGCTGCGAGACATCTTCGTAGCCTTGTATCATGCATGCATCCGAAAAAACTCCCGCCAATTGTACGACACCTGCCCCTATCATTTCTCACAACCATACTGAAATTCTCTTCACTAAAAACTCACATTTCGGCAATTTTTGTCACGACTTGATTGCAGAATTCTGTATATGCAATTTCAGTGTAAGGGTTTTTGCAGAATTGTTTGCAGAAATCTGCAGAATCAGGTTTGCGTAAGCCTACTACGGTATGTAGTAGCGATATCCAACAGTTGTTGCGTCCATGACCCAGCTCGTCCGGTATGCCATGTTATCGCGTAGTTTTATCTGATTAAATGCCATTGGTGGGCCACTGCAAACAGTGGACGAAGCAACAAGGAATCCTTACAGGTAGTACTTGTCACTGTACGCCCAGTTATGTCTATGACCACATCCTTCCAAAACTTGAACGGACGTTGATACTCTCGCCCCAAACTTTCCATAAACGTTTTGGTAATGGTTTTCCTCATTCTTTCTGTAGTAGAACGTGCCGCGCTCGACTGGCTTCGGGTAGCGGGAGCTGCAACACGTCGTACTGTAGTTCGAGGCGTGCGAGACGCGACGAGTGCCGTGCACACGTGTAGTAAGAACCACAAAACAAGACAGAAGGGAGTTCGGTAGCTGGTTGGTAGAGGTTTTGGTAGAACGGTGTGGGTTCGACACAACGATGCCACGAAAGGCAGATCGACGTCCTCGACGTGGTAACTCGACGCCGTGCGGAGGCGGCGCCGTCACGGAGGACGAATCCGGGCGCTATGCGGAGCGCTCGTCGTGCGTTACCCCTGCGGTGGAGTACTTTTCGTTGTACTCGATGTACAAAAAGGGAAGACGAAAACGTAGTCAGGCGAAAGACTTAGGCACAAAACCAAGGGACAAAGAGGTCGGCCCTCGAGATGATGCCACTGCGTTGATCGATCCCCGACTCGAGTCCTTCCCCTTCCATACTTTATTATATCTACTACAGTAGTCCCCGTTCTTACAGTGCCAGACTGTAACGGTACGACTACACGTCGGGCAGTAACGGTCCTGCACTTGGGCGCCAGCGAGGTACGCTTGTATCATACATTAGACGGTATGATTCGAGTACAGTACGTACACGGACGCGAATTGCGCTGCCCACCTTACCTGGCGATAAGGTAATTACCTTTCGAATTGGGAATTAACCAATGCGGTCCTTATCATACACCATTGGGTGTTCGAGTACAGTATGTACACTAGTGGACACTTGGCGATATACCACATGGCCCCCTCCTCGCCTTGAGCGTCCCGCTCAAATTTTGCAAAAAATATTTTCGGAAAAATCACGCACGGCGCGTGCGCTAAGGACTCATGTGTCCCACTTCAAAACTTGCGCAAAAATTAAGCAGGACAAATCAGCTGCGGACACGTGTGTCCTCGTTTGGCCACCAATTTTGCCAAGCGTGCATCTCGCCGTCGGAGTTCGAATATGTTGACAGCGCAGCATCTGGTGCGACCGCGCGCAGCGAAGGGGTAGACGATCGGTCCGTCTCGTTTCAGTTTGTCGTCCCACGCCTCGTTCTCCATTTCTCAGTGCGATTCGACCACACTCCGTTGTTCTTCTGCATAAGGTAAGCCGTGCGAGCTTCCTTTCGTTTTCCGTACCGCGGGCGGCACCGGTTGCTCCGCGCCGTCGTTCTGACTTAACAGATCGTGTTTTCGGCGTCCTTTTTGTGATGCAGACGTATCCCGCGCGAATCTGCCTCGCTTGCGATGTCTCCGAACGACAACGTTGTGCGTGTAGTATAAACACCCCCAACGGAGAGGGGTGTATACTCAGTTCTTGCGGAGACCCTCGAGAGGGAGAAGACAAGGGAAGACGGACACCCACTACGGAACCGGAGCACGGGCCCGGGTAGCGTGCTAGAGCGGGATCGGGGGAGGACGCGCGCACGCGCGGGCGGATCGACGCCTCGACGCCCCGGTGCGGTACTGGGTAACGATCCAGTACCGACGGGCGGAGGTGGATCCGGCTCGTGGGCGTGCGTCGCGCGTCCTGTACCCGCACTCGGTGTCGTCTAACGCGCGCGAAGGCTAAGGCGCGCGGTTAGAATAATCGGGGAGTCGGCCCCCGGCGGTCGGTCGTCGACAAGTCCGTCCTTGTCGCCTTTTCCCGCCGCCGGTCCGCTCCATATTTAATGTACATAATAACATATCATAATAGTACAGTACCGATGTACTGTAGCGACGTACTGTAGCGGTCGGTCGACACTGTAATACTGTCAGCCATCGGGGCTGACAGTACACGTGTGTGTGCGCTCTTCGGTCCCGCGCGTACACGTGTACACGTGCGCCCCTGTACTTGGGGGTACACGTGGTGGTACTGTAGAGCATCGAGCCCTACAGTACCCGATCCGATTCGGAGTTGATCTAATCTAAAATAAAGCCCCCGGGGGGGGGTATGCTACACGGCCCCCCCCACAAGTGTGAACGTCCGCGTTCACATGTGCTTGTAGGGCGGCTCGTGCTTCCCCCTTCGATCTAAGTGTCGTGGCTTCCCCTTTCCGTTCACATTCCTTCCGTTGGCAGTCTCTCCTCTCCGTCATCGCGTGTCCCCGTGTCGTTTCTTCGTGGACCGTGGGATCCTGTCTTGCCCTGCCATCGAGCGGGCTCTCGGCGTTCTCGCACAATCTCGAGATTTGGGTCCGGCTGACACTATCTCGGCATGCCACCGCCATCGGTTCCGAAACTGCCGTCACCGCCGCCGCCGGCCGTTGCCGCGGCGGTTCGAGTCGCCACTACGGAGGCATCGTCGCTTCCGTTGTCGAACGCGCCTCCTCCTGACGCGTGCGCCGCTACGCCAGCGCCGACATCCCCCTTTCAGAGGACCCGCCCGTCGACGGAGTCCACGCTGTCCGTGGAATTGACTGACGCCCCTACACGCGTTGTCGACGCACCGCATGGGGGCGAGTCGCAAGCCCCTCGTCCCACCGTGGCTGAGGGGGCGGCTGACCCCATCGTTGGGGTCCCTTTTGGAGCCGTGGTTTCTCCCCTTCACGGGCCAAGCCTAAGGGTGACAGAGGGTGATGTTCCCAGCACGACGCGCTGGTTCGGCGTTCCTCTTTTGCGGTCCTCTCCGCTGCCGCTCAGTGACCTCAGGTATCCGTGGGCGCGCCACGCTCGTGTGGGCGTGACGGTGGGCGAGATCTTGGCGAGCCCATCCTTACGCCCTGACTTGTCCCGCATCCGTAACATCAGCGAGGCCGGCCTTGCTGATCAATCCGCGCTGGCCCTTAGCCGTCTCCTTGCTGAAGGGGACGGCGTGGCTTACCAAATCCCCGACGGGATACGAGGAGATCGCACGTTTGCTTTCGGTATGGAGGAGGTAATGTACGTCGATCGTATGGCAGCTTACCTGTCGGGGTTCGACTCGGACTGTCCGCCCCGTTTTATCCTCGCGGAGATCCCGGGACTTTACGTGTATCCGCGTCCGTACGCGTACACCAAGCCCCGGGTCGCTCTTCAGATGTCTGCCGCAACACTGATGCGGCTCCATGGCATCGCCGTGGCCCATCGAGACTGGTCCGCCTACAAGCGGTTCTCGGAGGAAGACGGTCGCGTCTTTGCGTCTGCCGCGTTCGAGCAAGGCATTTCCCCGGGGGACTTTCCCTCGCTTCCGCGCGTGGTTCGTGACACCTTTCCTTCCTTAGAGATACACCCCCTTCTTCCCTACGTGCTGAAGCACTTTGGGTACGCTGCGGTCGACCCGAGTCACCCCGCCCGCGTTCCTCTACTCGACAGCTGCGAAAAAGAATGGGCTTGGTCCCTCGGGAGCGCCTTCATGGCAGAGGTGTGCGTACATGGTCGCGTTTTCCTTCAGCCGGACAAGACTGTGACGTTTCTGGCGCGTCTAGGGCCCGATTTACCGACCGTCCCACCACACCCGCTCGAGCGCGGCCCTCCCCAGGTCTCCTGGACGCTCGATAGCGTCGTGTTCCTGATGACCCGAGCCGGCGAGGTGAGCGAGCGTCATCATCACCACTGGCCTGACTTCACGACGGGCACCCGAAGCCCGTTCCTCCTGTACGACTCGAGGGTGGACGCGTTCGCGTCTCGCTCGGCAGCGACTCCCGACTCGGCCGGGTCGAGGGGGAGGCGTGGTGGCGTCGGCTTCGGGTCGCGGCGGAACCGCCGCAAGCGGTATCGAGATCTAGACGCCGTACCGCCTCATCCGGCCATGGCGGGGTCCGACTTGTTTCGCTCCACCTCGCCCCGTGGGCCCGACGAGCGAACGGTGTTACCCGTCGCGTCGGAGGCGATTCCCCCTATGCCTCCGCTGGACGACCGCTCCGTTGCCCTGGCCCCTGGGATGGCGGCTCTGGACCTTTCCCTTACGAGGGAGGACGTTGCTTCGGTGCCCGGGCTCGCGCAGGCCTTGGGACACGCCAGGAACCAGGCCTGGACGGTGAGTAGTCTCCAGTCGACCATGGCGAGCTGGTTCCTCGCGCAGAGTACTGAGGCTCGCCGCCTCAGCGGGGAGCGCGACTCGCCCTCCCTCTCGCTGCACCGTTTGCAAGGCGAGATTGACTCCGCGCGGGACACCGCTCGTCACCAGACTAGCGCGTACGAACGCGCTGTATCGGACCGGGATCGGTACCGTCAGGAGCGGGACACCTTGCGCGCCGCTCGGGCGCGCGCGATTCGTGAGGTCGTCTCGCAGCCCTCCAGCAGGCCCGATCCTTCTGCCGTCCCGACGGTTGTTCCCCTGACGTTGTACGGTTCCGGGGCGCACGCGGCCCCTGTTCGAGAAGGTGGTTCATACCAGCCGCCCACTATGCCCCCTCTCGAGGAGGCTGCGGGGGATCCGCCGCGGAACTCCGATGTTCCGTGTTATCCCGGGTACTGCCCGCCGATGCCTTCGGACCGGGGCCCCGATGGCACTCGTTGAGGGGGTACAGTTCCCCGTTCCGAGACGACTCGTCCTGTGCTTTCCGTAAAGACTCTTCGCATCTTCTGTTCTTGTCCCTAACCCGCGTTGCGCGGTTCCAGTGATGAGCCTCCCCCTTGCGTGGCTCGCGCGAGCCCTGGTGTTTCCCGCTTGCGGCTGCGCCGAGCGCGGCACGCTGGCAGCGGAGGGCGGGTGCAAGGAGACCCGGACGGTCCGGGTCTAAAACAACGCTAAGCGGCCCTTGCCCTCGAACCGGTCGAGGGCACGGCGCGCGACGAATGCGCGGCGCGGTCCTTATCCTTCGCGGCCCTCGCCACCGATGGCGAGGGCGCGGCGCGCGACGAATGCGCGGCGCAGTCCTTATCCTTCGCGGCCCTCGCCACCGATGGCGAGGGCGCGGCGCGCGACGAATGCAATTCTCTTTGGCCCCCTCGCCGTCGGCGGCGAGGGCTCGTAGGGCAGCGCGGTGTCAGCGCGCGCGGCGGGGCAGCATCGCGAGGGCGGAAGGAGGGAGCGCAGACGCGGGGCCACGGTGAAGGCAGGCAAAGGGCACGGGGGAGTTCAGCGCGTCGTGTATGCAGCGCGCACGTGCGCGTTTTTGTCCAGTAGCTACTGTAGAGCGCAAGCTCTACAGCGCGACATGCGCACGCGCGTGCTGTCCAGGACTGCATTTGCGCAAAAGCGCCTTGACCTTGATTAGATCAGCAAAAAATTGCAAAAATTAATTTTCCCGCGAAAATGTATTTTTGCCAAAAAATTAGTCCCCGCCCGTGGGGTGGTTATTGCCAAGTGTCGGGCGCGACGCACGTATCGCTGCCCTGTCATCGATTACATGTGGCTCGGTGGCGCTTCCCGCACGTGCCACCCGCGCGTGGCTGTGTAATTTCCCATTCACCCTTAATTTCATCTGTTTTTAACCTTCTGCCGTCGGTGGCGGCGGTTTGCCAGAACGGCCTGTACCGAATTTACAGTGCGTACCGCAGGCTGACGGTGAGGCGGGTCGACAGTTGTGGCACGAGTTCTGCGCCGACGTATTAATTGCGCGTCGGGCTTGTTCACCTTGTCCTCACTTGGTCCGTACCTTGAGCATGGGTACGCCTCCATTGCTCCTCGTGCCTTATTTTAGGCGCCCCGTACGTTCGCGTACTCACGCACCTGCGCCAGGTTATCGAGGCGAACCTTTCGGTGGGCATGGCACGCTACAGAGCGCGTGAAATCCCACGCCCTACCCCGTGAGTTGGCGTTTAACAATTGGCGATTCGAGAGTTCATGCAGATCGCTGCTGCGCCCCTGTAGCGGCGAGGGGATTCGGGACCCCCTGACTCATGCTGTCGTGTTAATACCCCTGTGGGCTACCGCGGTTCTGGTCCGTATTGTCGGCTGGGAGGGTCCGTTGTTCTTCTCCGTTAGTTGCCGCTTCCGCTGGGATTGTCATAGGGCAGCCCATACTGCTTGCTGTCACGCGACTTCTTCGCGTTTGCGTGCTCCTTTCGAGGATCTTCGTCCGGTGTTGCTCCTGGAGTCGTGTGACTCCCTCCCCGTCGGGGGAGGTTGGAAGACCGGTGTCCTTGCCCCTTTATTGGAATTTTGTCCAACCGCGGTCGGTTACCTTTATCCCAAAAGGAGCGGTTGGGGGCCCCCTCCTCAAGTGTGAACGTCCGCGTTCACGTTTGAGTTGAGGTCCATGCCGGTGCGTCTCCGGAGGCGTTGGGCGTAACGAGACACCAACTCCTCCGGGACGTGAGTCCGTGCAGTCCAGGTAGGCGTGTCGAAATCCGCCCACTTGATGAGGAACTCGATAGTTCCGTCTTCCATATCCCGGTGCTTCAGTAGTCGCTCGACAGCGTACTGTGTCCCCTCTCTGACCTTGTCGGCGAGGTCAGCTGGGGTTGTTGTGCTCGCCCGTAGTGCGTCCGTCGGCGGTGGCGCGTATACGCAACGATCTGCGGAGACCCGCTCAGTGACCCCATCACGATCGATCGTGATGGTTCGGTGGTCGTTCGCGAGGACGCGGTAGGGTCCGACTGCGGGGGACGCGAGCTTGTTCGAAGTCTTCCCCCCGTCGGTGGGGTTGAGGTATACGTACTCTCCCGGATGGAGTCGCGAATTGATCCATCGTATGCGCTTATCGAAGTCGCGCTTGTAGCGAGCCTGCGTCCGTCGCAGGCTCCCGTAGGCCCTCTGGATTGTCGAATCCAAGGTCTTGAGGAATTCGGCACGTTGGTTCCCCCTGTTGGCAGGGGGAACCTCACCGTCGGCTCGTCGAAGCGAGAACTCCGGCGGTGGTCTGCTGAGCACGAGCTCGAACGGCGTCGTGTTGGTGGTGCGGTGTACGTGGGAGTTATACGCATACGTAAGCGGCCCCACGTACATGTCCCAGTCATCTTGATGCTCGCCTACGTAGTTGCGTAGCATCGCAGCGATCTTTCGGTTGTATCGCTCGACTTGCCCGTTCGTCTGGGGATGGTACGCCGATGTGTACATATTAGTTATCGCCAGAACACGGCACGTGCTGTGGAAAAACTTGGCATTAAACTGCGGTCCGTTATCCGACAGCAACGTGCGCGGGACGCCGTACTTAAACACCCACGATTCGCAGAACGCAACTGCGACGGTGTATGCGGTTATCGTGCGGAGCGCCACGACTTGCGTCAGCTTGCTAAAGCGGTCCGTAATCACGAGCAGGAACCGTTTTCCTGACTTCGTCTTGGGGAGCGGCCCCAAGATGTCGATGGCCAGACTCTCGAGCGGCCTCGTAGCTGGAAACAATCTCAATCGGTTGAGATGTTTCCTCAGCTTGACCCTGTTCATCGCGCAGGTTCGACAACCTCGCACCGTGGCGGCAACATCTGCGGCCAGATGGGGCCAGTAGTACTCGCGACGGAGCGCGTAGTACATACGATTCTGGCCCGGGTGCCCTGCGATGACCGGGTTGTGGCACAGGCGAAGGAGCCTAGCGCGGAGCGTCCGAGGTACCACCACCTGCACGATAGCAGGGTCGAAGGGGTGTCTCCGTTTGAGCACCCCCTGGTGGTCCTCGAAGAACGCGGAGTCCCGGGACTCTGACTGTCGTGCCAAAACGGTTTGGCAGAAGTCATCCACGCGTTGCTCTTCGGCAATCTCCTCTATCGTAAGAGGAGCCGGAAGGTCGTCCTGCAGAGGGGCGACCGAAGAGTCGGGCGCGCCAGCCTCGTGGTCTGCGGTGCGCTCGATGTCGGTGGCGTCGAACTCGTCATTCTCCTCCCAGAACGAATTGGGTCCTTGGAGAGCGGGGGCTTCGTCGTCGCCCCTCGGCTCGTCGCGCGCTCGGGCGCGCGACCTTCTTCGTGAGCTGGCTTGGTTCCGTGTCGTCGCGAAGATGTGCTCGACCTCGTGGTCGCAGCTCGCGATGCAAACGTGGCCCGCGAGCTCGTTCGATACGTCTCGAACGGTAGTGCCCGCGTCGAAGGTGGGAATGTCGTCATCCACCTCGACGCTGGGGCGAGGGTCGTCGACGACTCTCGGCGACACGAGGCGTGACAGGGCGTCCGGTACCTGGTGCACGCGCCCGAGGCGGTACTGAATGGTGAAGTCGTATTCAGCCAGACGTAGCTGCCACCGGGTGAGTCTTCCAGAACTCTCGGTGAGGGACATGAGCAACCTCAAGGCGTCGTGATCCGTTCGGACTGTGAACTTCGTGCCTTCAACGTACGGCCGTAGTGTGCGGACGGCCCACACTACGGCGAAGCATTCGCGCTCGGTAGCGCTGTAGTTTCGTTCGCTGTCGTTCAGCGAGTAAGACCAATACCCAACGGGGTGCCAATCGTTTGGCTGGTCGTGCTCTTGGAGCAGTGTGCAGCCTAGTTGGTAGGCGCTCGCGTCGGTGTCGATTATGTACGGTCGTCCATGCCGAGGCAACGCGAGGATCGGCGGAGCGATCATGCACTCCTTAAGGTTCTCGAACGCCTGGAGTTGATCCTCGGTAGGATTATAGAAGTCAGGATCGGAATCCTTGCGCGTCATATCCGTCAATGGACGGGCTATTTTCGAGAAGCCCTTAACGAAGCGGCGATATACGTTACACGCTCCGAGGAACGAGCGCACCTGCGTCAGCGTCCTCGGGAACGTGAACGTTCGGAAGGCGTCGGCCGCCGTATCGGCCACGCTCAACTTACCTGGGGAGATGACGTGCCCCAGGTAGTGTACCTTCGGTTGAAAGAAGCTACACTTCTTGAGCTTGAGGGAGATGCCGGCACTCCCCAACAAGCTCAAGACAGTGTCGAGATGCTTCGCGTGTTCCGCGTCCGTACGCGAGAACACTATGACGTCATCGAGATAGACGAGGCATAATTGCCAGCGGACTCCGGAAAGGATAATATCCAATGCACCTTGGAAGGTGGCCGGTGCCCCTTCTAGTCCGAACGGAATGCGCAGGTGGCGAAACGTGCCCATGTGCGTCGTAAACGTGGTCTTATCCCGGTCCTCCGGAGCGACGGGGATCTGCTAATAACCGGAATTGCAGTCCAACGTCGTAAAGACGGCTGCATCTCCTACCGAGTCGATGTAGTCGTCCATCCGGGGCAGCGGATACGAATCCGCTGCCGTTTTCGCGTTTAGACGCCGGTAGTCCACGCAGAACCGAAGAGAGCCGTCTTTCTTCGGGACGAGCGCCACGGGGGACGCCCACTCGGTGCTGGCGGGTTCGATAACCCCTGCGTTCAGCATTTGTTTGACCTCCTTGACAACCATCTCGCGCATGGCGGGCCCCTTCCGATAGGGCATAGAACGAATCGGTTTCGTTCCCGGTTCGAGAGGGATGCGGTGTTCAGTGGCTCGGATCGTTCCGAGCGCACCGCTCCACAGACTCGAATGCTTACGGAGCATCTCGAGGACGTGGCCACGGAGCTTGTCATCGTCGATGTATGACAAGTCCACCTCTTTTTCCCAATCCATCGGTGGATTTTTGGGATCCTTTTTGTGGATGTTTACGGTGCCTCCCGCCGTCGGTTGGTCTCTAGGTGGCCGATCGTCCGTACCCACCTGTTCCCTCCTAACGCTCTCTAGCTCATCGGAGCTTGGTCGTCCAGCTCTTGCCTTCCCGACTTGATCGGTCAAGTCGGTCAGGTGTAGCGCGTGTGCGACCCCCTCGGCGACACGACGTTCGGGCGTCAGGATCGCGAGGGGGTTGCGCGTCGCATACCCTACGACGGTGTGCTTCGGAAGCCGCCTTTCCCGTCGCGAAAAGTTCGCGACGAGGACGTCGAAGGTCTGATTCGGCAGTACCTCGACGACGCCGTTCGTCAGCCTCACTCCATGTCGGTGTTGAAGTGACGGCTTCGGCTCCATGAATACGAGGCCCCTCCCCGCAGTGGTGACGCGCACTCGGGCTTGCGACCTCGCGGGGATGGTAACCCAGCGGGCGATTCGGATCGCCTGCGGGGCCTCCTCTCGTACATTGGGCCGTCTCGTCTGGCGTCCGCTACGCCTGGTACGGGGAGTCGGCTCCCCTTTTCCGTCGACGATGGCAACAGAGCCGCCTTGGCGCAGCTCCATCCGTTGAGCCTCGATGTCGATACATCGCACGTGCGTATCGATGAGGGTCGTGCCGAGGAGGACCGGCACGGCGAGCTGGTCTGCGACTACGAACGGAATTCGGAACACCGTGTTCCTCAACCGCACAGCCAGGCGGACGACGGCCGAAAGCTTGAGGGGGTTGCTATTTGCGCCTGCCAATCGTGGCAGAGGTGCGTCGTGCACGACGTAACGCGTCCAATCGGGGGGAAGGTCGGCCTTCCTCACCAGATTATACCCCGAGCACGTATCAACGGCGATCGTGCAGGGTTTAAATGCATTTCCCTCTGTGGCTATCGAGACGAGGACGTTGTAGATCTTCGACTACATAAGGCAAATGACGCCGTCGACAACCTTCAGGGCGACCTTATCGGTGAGGTCGTTCCGCCCGGGCCTTCGATTTCGGTGCTGGCCCCGCTTGTGTTTCCTTCTCCCCCTTTCTTGGGGCGTCCGCGGATCAGTGACGCCCCTCGGATTACTCGAGTCCGTACGACACGAACCCTTCTCCGGCGACCTTGGGCTCGCGGAAGTCAGGGGGTCGACCGAATCTTTTCGGTCGTCGTTGCCCCCGTCGCCTTCGTTACGCCTCACCGGGACGTCGGCTGTCCCCGTGTCTTGTTCTCCTAACGTCGGGCCTTCGGAGGCCTCGACGTGCGCTCCCTCCTGTATCGGCATTACAGGAGCTCCCGTGCTCGCCTCCGGTAGCGGGGGATGTATTATCGGACAATACCCCCCGTGTCCTCGGCGAGCACGCGGGGTCGGGTCTAGTTCGTGGGGAAAAGACGGCTCACGCGACCGCGTGTACGTAACCGTCTTTACCCTTTTTTCGAACTACCCGTGCTATCGGAGCTAACCTCCTGGCTATCGACAGCCAGGTCTTCTTCCGGTACCCGGCCGCGTGGGTTGGGACGATTCCCCCACTGCGGCTCGGCGGCCGTGGCGAAGTATTCGGGTACTTCCGGGCCTTGACCTGCGGCGTCCGGTCATCGCAGGATATGGGGGACGAAGCGAGTCGGCTCGCCTTCGTGACCCTCTGTGGGTAGAGGGTACGGATCCTCTACCCAGTCTTGCAGGTACATTATCGCATTTTGCACCTGTTGGGGTAACCGAGAACGGTCTCGGTCCCATCTCTCTCCTTGGCGCGGGTACCTTGTGTCCGCCTGCCGGAAGGCGGGTCGATCCCGACGATCGACTTCGTTACGACGGTACCCGCCTCCACGGGGGGCGAAGCGTGCGCCCCCACCCGATCGGTTCGGGAAACCTTGACGCGGGGAATGGCCCTCGCCCGCCGCCTGCCGGAGGAGATTACGCGCACCGGGGCGCGTCTCCATCTGGTAGCGGTAGTTCCTATACGCCGTGAACATTCGTTGTTCCGGCGACAGGAACGGGCACGCGTACATGGCATGCCCGTACGTACGGCATAGCCAGCACACGTACGCGCTGCCGTCCGTTGAGGCGAAGGTCGCCGCGTGCCGCGCCTCCTCATCGGTGAGGAGGGGCACGCGAGGTGAGGCGCTTCCCCTATCTCGACTCGAGATATCGAGCTCGGCGACGCGGGGGTCCGTGCCCCTTGCCACTCTCGGAGTGGCCGCGAATGCGGTCGCGTAACTCGATGTCGTTCCGGTCGACATCGGTGAGGGGGTTCGTGCCCCCACGGGCCCTGCTCCTTGCGTAATGAGGACAGGGTCGGCCTGGCACTCATCCTCCCCGATATGGAGGGTCGAGGCGGGCGAACTTGTCGCGGCGGACTTCGTAGTCCTGCCAGCCCTCCCTGCCGGTTTCGAATCCGGCAGAGGTAAACCGCGCCGGGCGCGGTACGTTGTACCTTCCGCCATGGCGAAACGGCGGATGGTCGAAAGATCGGTTTTCTGACTGCCTGGCAGCCTTTGCACCGTCTCGGATACTGCGGCACGGGTTGCCGGTGCCAGTCCCCACACGAAGTAGTGCGCGAGGGCCTGTTCGGAGAAGACTGCCGTGCATCGGAACGCGGCAGTCTCGAGTCGGTCAGCAAACGTGCTTTCCGTCTCATGCGATTGCTGTCGCGCCGTAGCGACAGCGTCGTACGCTTCACCTAACACGTCGTCCGTGAGGTAGCGTTTTAAGAATTGATTCACGAGCCCCGGCCAGCTCACGTCGTCATGGAGCTGGCCGGCGCGGAGGCCACGCATCGTATAACTCGTCTACAGGCGCTCCGCGTCGCGCTCGAGGAAGTGAGCGAGGACTCGTACCGCAACACCTTCGGTCAGGTGTTGCGAGTTGAAGGTGATTCGGATATCCTTCAAAAACGGCAGCAGCTGGATCGGGTCGGTACCGTCGAAGCTGCGCATCGTGGGACGGATCCCACGACAGCGTTGGACGTACTTCGCGATCCGTCCCGCGTCACCCGAGGTAACGAGCCTCGAGGTGTTATCCAAGCGGTACATACGATAGTCAGCAACGGCGCTGAACTCTTGGATCATCGTATGTACCGGCTCGAGCCCGGGTTCAGCGGGACCCAGCGTGCGGAAGGAGGTAACCGGTAGCGTACGGACGACTACCGGACCTGGATACTCGGCGTAACTCGCCGGCGGGTAGCCGCCCCAGCGGGGATCCACGGAGAACATCGGTTCTCCGGATCCGCGGGCGGCTCCTCCACGGTCCGGTTCGTCCGCGTACGATACGCGGTCCACTTGCCGCCTACTTCCGGCGATAGGCGGCAAGGCTTGGGTCTCAGACGCGAAGTTCGCGTCTATCGGAGGACGGCTTCCTTCTGCAGTCCGACTGGTAACGGCACCAGTCGGACGCCAACCTTCGGGGGCGGCGGCGCTCGGAGGTACGGTACCACCGGGCCCTCTCGAGGGGGCACCGGGTAGCCTTTCGGCCATGGTACGTTCCATGTCACGAGCACGCCGACGAGTGGCGTCGAGCTCAGCAGAGAGGTGCGCGAACGCACCCAATTGCTCTGCGGACGGAGAGGTTTGGTCTTCGGGTCGTCTCACCGAGGTCGGCCTCTCAGGGCGACCTTGCCCGGACGGTCCGGGCGAGGCGAAACGGGAGTCTTCGACGAGCACTATCCGCGAGTGTAACTCGTCGATCAGTGCTCGGAGATTCTCTAAGGACTGCGTCACTCTATCGAACCTCCCTTCACGCAGGGAGCGGAGTTCGGCCATACATCGAGTGTATACATGGTCCGATACATCGATCCGAAGGGAAGTACGGACTTCCTCGATGTATCCGGCTATGCGTTCGAACATCGCCGCCGCTCTTTCCTCGGAGGATCCGAGCGACGGTTCGCGGTCACGAGGACCTGCGTCGCCGTCGCCCGACGGGGCGGATGGGGACTGCACAGCGGCCGGACTCAGATCCGCCGCTTCGGAGCGGATCGAGGGCTCAAGCTCTTGGCTCATCTCGACGCGATCGGTTCGCGGAGGGAAGCGGAAGTCTTCACGGAGAGATTTCGGGGTCTTCTAGGTCGGGAGACCACTGTAGTATAAACACCCCCAACGGAGAGGGGTGTATACTCAGTTCTTGGGGAGACCCTCGAGAGGGAGAAGACAAGGGAAGACGGACACCCACTACGGAACCGGAGCACGGGCCCGGGTAGCGTGCTAGAGCGGGATCGGGGGAGGACGCGCGCATGCGCGAGCGGATCGACGCCTCGACGCCCCGGTGCGGTACTGGGTAACGATCCAGTACCGACGGGCGGAGGTGGATCCGGCTCGTGGGCGTGCGTCGCGCGTCCTGTACCCGCACTCGGTGTCGTCTAACGCGCGCGAAGGCTAAGGCGCGCTGTTAGAATAAGCGGGGAGTCGGCCCCCGGCGGTCGGTCGTCGACAAGTCCGTCCTTGTCGCCTTTTCCCGCCGCCGGTCCGCTCCATATTTAATGTACATAATAACATATCATAATAGTACAGTACCGATGTACTGTAGCGACGTACTGTAGCGGTCGGTCGACACTGTAATACTGTCAGCCATCGGGGCTGACAGTACACGTGTGTGTGCGTTCTTCGGTCCCGCGCGTACACGTGTACACGTGCGCCCCCTGTACTTGGGGGTACACGTGGTGGTACTGTAGAGCATCGAGCCCTACAGTACCCGATCCGATTCGGAGTTGATCTAATCTAAAATAAAGCCCCCGGGGGGGTTATGCTACAGTGCGAAAGCTTGCGCCATCGCTCGCGGACAGGCCGTCTGTTCCTGTTTCGAGTGCCCTGCCTACGCTTGGGCTCGCGTCGGTAAAACTGCCTGCCGTCGTCACCACCGAGGTTCCTTCCGTCTCGTCGGGGCTCCCCGTCGTTACAGTGCCATCAGGGCCTGTTCGTATGTCCTAAGATTTTTCAGGAGGCGATCCTGTCGTTTGTTCGTTGGGGAACATCGTGGACAAGCAAGGTCCTCCCGCTGTGGGCTCTTCATCGGCGTCAGGCCCATCGGGGGTCTGTGATCACGCATCGAACGTGCCGTCCGGCGTTGCGAGCCTGAAGCCGACGCGCCGGTCTGCTCTGGAGGAGTCTGGAAACGTGAACGTCACTAACGTGAACGTCATTAAGCTGTAGCATAAACACCCCCAGCGATAGGGGTGTATGCACAGTTCGACCGAGACCCTTGTCGATCCGGAAGACGCGGGTGAAGCGGGACACCAGCTAACGGCACCTGGCAGCGGGCCCGGGTAGCGTGGTAGAGCGGGACCGGGGAGGACGCCGGTACGCGCGAGCGGTTCGACGCCTCGACGCCCCGACGCGGTACTGGGTAACGATCCAGTACCGACGGGCGGAGGCGGAGCCGGCTCGTGGGCGTACCGCGCGCGTCCTCAACCCGCGCTCGGTGCCGCTTCTAAGGTAATTAGCGAGCGTTACCTTAGAAATAAGCGGGAAGTCGGACCTTGACGGTCGGTGGGTGACAAGTCCGTGCTTGTCCTCCTCCACCGCCGCCGGTCCGCTCCATATTTAATGTACATAATAACCTATCATAATAGTACAGTACCGATGTACTGTAGCGACGTACTGTAGCGGTCGGTCGACACTGTAATACTGTCAGCCATCGGGGCTGACAGTACACGTGTGTGCGCGCTCTTCGGTCCCGCGCGTACACGTGTACATGTGCGCCCCCTGTACTCGGGGGTACACGTGGTGGTCCTGTAGAGCATCGAGCCCTACAGTAACCGATCCGATTCTGAGTTGATCTAATCTAAAATAATGCCCCAGTGGGGGTTATACTACATATGCCCGGTGGCCTTATGACGTTGCGCCGTTACGAGTGGTACTGTGCCACGCGAAGTTATTCAGCATTCAGAAGCTGTCGCGTCCCGGGATATCCGTACACAGGATCCCCCCCGAGCGAGGGCGTCTTGCGGATCGGTTCGGCAACGTCGCTGCTCTGCCGTGCCGATACTTCCGCTCAATCGCTACCGAGAGCATGATTGACGTACGAAGAGGAGGAGTTCCTTCGTGTAGACGTGACACTCGAAGATGTCCTTTCCGTGGACAGTCCCCGTCCTGACCTCCGTCGGTTCCAGAAAATGGAGGGTGGTGGGACATCGTCGTCCATCGTTACGGCCTGGGAAGAATATTTTCGGCAGGGACCCGCGTTTCAGGTGCCTTTGGAAATTCCGTGCGACCGCGCGTTTGTATTTTCTTACTCCGAGGTGGAGTACGTTGACCGAGCCGCTCGGTTCCTTTTCGGGACTGTCGACCCGTCGGATACAGAGATGCCGCTTCCTTTGGTCAAGCCTCTGTATACGTACCCAGTTCCGAGCTCAGAAGGTCTTCGTCCAGTGGTAACGAAAGCCACCGCGGGCTAAATGGGCCTCACTGGCCGCGTGTTGTGGCCATCCGACTGGCTCGTTCATCGCCGGAGCGGATTGCATGAGTCTCGAGTGACTCCGTCGTCGGAGTTGGCGATTGGTCTGACCAAGATAGATTTCGCGGAGCTCCCTCCGGTCGTTTGGCAGTCTATGCCACCGGCAGGGGTGCCCGTACTCTGTCCCCTCGTTTTAAGGTACTTCGGCTATGCAGCGAACGACCGCCGGCACCCGTATCTTTCTCGCCTCGAGCGAGTCGTGACCTTCGAGTGGTCCGTTAACGTTGCATGTGCGATCATGCAGCAAGCTCTCGGTGAGCGTCGAACCTTCCTCGTCTCAGACGGCGTACTTAATGCACTCCGTTCGGTCGTGGCGGGCGCGCCTCGTCTGGCAGCCCCGCTTGTTGGTCGTGGCACTCCACGAATGTGGTCGTTCTCAGAAGCCCTGGGACTTATGGAACACGTCCGTAGTGCACCAGAAGCACTTTTCGTCGTATGGGAGGATTTTTCGACAGGTGTCGAATCGTCGTACGTGTAGTATCACGCTGCGTCAGACTCCTTCCGTCGAGAGTACAGAAACAACCCAAGCTTAGGACGTCGAGGGCGTTTGGGACTGGGTCACAAGAGGGACTACAGTCACGTTGCCGGAGAAGTTGCTTCTCTCCCAGCACTGTCTGGGGCATCTCTGGATCCTCCAGTCGTTGACGCAAGGGCCATCGTCGAGTCTGATATTACCAGGGACGACCTGGTTCGTTTGCTGAAAGCGGTCGAAGCGTTAGGCCAAAGGGCCTACAGGTCTTGGAATGTCGGCCCGATGATCGAGACGTTAGCTCGCTGGTACCTCGTTCGTACAGCAGAGCTTCGTGAGATGAAGTGGGACCTTCGTGGTGCCCTTCCGAGGCCAAGGTGGCTACGGAGCGTGCAGATCGAGCTGCGAGTACAGTAGAAGACTTGCGTACCTCTCTTCGTGAAGTTCGCGCAGAGCGCGATCGTTATCATCAGTCACATGACACCCTCTGGCGTTCCCAAGGGTATGGAAATGCTCGTCATGGACATGACTCGTTAGTTGGTTCGAGCGCCACGAATGCGCGCGCGCCCGTTCCGAGTATTCCGGATCCTTATTCTTCGGCTCCGCGTGATGGATACGAGACGGCGTATCGCGCACCGACGCGAGATATTGAGGGCGGTCCTCCTCGTGTTTCATCGGGAGACGAGGATGCGTATTACCGAGACCGAACTGCAGGTCACTATGCCCGTCGTTAATTCGTCGTTGGAACTTGTTTCATTGTGCCCGGTGGCACTGGTGCATGGCCCTTCGGGTCTCGTGTCGCAGAATATGATGCATTGCTAAAATTCTGGTTAGTCTTACAATAAAACAAATTGTTCTTTTGACATCGTGTTGTTCTTCGACCAACCCTGAATTAATTGTTCATCGCGCGTGGACCGTGCCACCTCGAAGAGCTTGAAACTCTCCAACGTTGCCACTGCAGCGTGCAGTTCTGGGCCCCCTCCTCAAGCGTGAGGTCCCAGTCACGCCAATCGTGACCGTGTCTTTTGGCTTTAAGGGATTCGCGTATTGCGAAGGAGGCGTTGTCGATAACGACTGACGAGTTCTTCGGGGACATGGGTACGTTTAGTCCATGTGGGTTCTGCGTATCCATTTCATTTGACGAGAAATTCCACATTTCCGTCTCGAGTACGGTGGTCCAGGAGGCGATCCACCGTATACGTAGGTCCTTCGTGAAACTTCTGAGCAAAGTCTGCGGCAGATGCGTGAGGCACTTCGTTTGATCCTGGAGGATGTGCCTCTGCATTCGAATTTTCCGCCGTAGGCTCTGTCGCTGATTCGGCAGCGTTTGTACGAGCGCCTATCTGGGGCGGCGAAAAGACGCATCTGTCCGCGGAGACACGTTCAGTTACACCGTTCCGATCGATTGTTAGAGTCCTTTGTCCTGTCGCAGGACCTTGTACGGCCCCTCGGCAGGGGACTGCAGCTTGCCGGGTTTTGTCGCCCCGTCCGTAGAGTCTAGGAAGACAAAATCTCCAGCTCTTATCTTTGACTTGACGCGGCGTACTCGCTTGTCAAAGTCTCGTTTATAACGCCCTTGCGTTTGTTGCAGGCTTTTGTATGCCTTTTGGATAGACACGTCCAAACGTTTTCTGAAATCGTCGCGAGCGGTCGCTACCGGCGTAGAACGTCGTCGCACAGAGTGATGCAAAGAGAACTCTGGCGGAGGTCGCGTTAACACTAAATCGGAAGGGGTTGTCCTTGTAGATCTGTGCAGGTGACAGTTGTAAGCGTACGTTAACGCTCCGGCGTAAACATCCCAGTCGTTCTGGTGCTCGTTCACGTAATTTCGTGGCATAGCCACGATAGTACGGTTGTACCGCTCGGTCTGTCCGTTCGTTTGTGGATGGTAAGCTGAGGTAAAGAGGTTTGTTACCCCAAAAACTTCACAAACGGACCGGAAGAATCGGGCAGAGAATTGCGGACCGTTGTCCGACAGTAGTGTTTTTGGCACTCCGTATTTGAATACCCAGGCCTCGCAAAAGGCAACGGCCACGACATCGGCGGTGACGCTTCGTAACGCAACGACCTGCGTAAATTTCGTGAAACGATCCGTAATCACAAGAAGGTATTTGCGTCCCTTCTTGGATTTCGGTAGAGGTCCAAGTATATTAATACCGATAGACTCTAGCGGTGCCGTTGCCGGAAACAGCTTGAGGCGGTTGAGCCTCTTACGCAACCGAACGCGGTTCTTCGCGGAATGTCGACAGTTCCGTACTGTCGCCGCGACGTCAACAGCCATGTGTGGCCAGTAGTACGTTCATCTTAGGATGTAGTACATCCTGTTTTGTCCTGGATGTCCTGCGACAACGGAGTCGTGAGTTAGCGATAAGATCCGAGCTCTTAACGTTTTAGGTACAACGATTTGCACGATATGACGTTCGTACGGGTGCTTGCGCTTGAGCAGCCAGTCCGTATCCTCGAAAAAGTGCGAGTCGCGTTTTCTGTCCTGTCGAGACAGAACCGTCTGACAAAAGTCATCAGCTCGTTGTTCTTCACCCAGCTCGTCGAAGGAGAGAGGAGCGGGCAGTGCATAGTTTGGGCGGTTGTTGGACAGCGCCTCCTGGTCGTCAGGAAGGCCGAAGTCATCGAGTTCTACGTCGTCCATCTCGTCGGACTCGTCGTCCTCGTGCGGCCAAACGACTGGTTCCGTAGCGTCAAGGGGAGCTCCGTTCGTAGAGAGTGCTCCAGTGCGCGTCGTAACGAAAACCGTTTCCGTTTCGTGATCTCACTTCGGAGTGCATCGATGCTCCGTTAATTCATTCTAAACATCCTGAACCGTCGTCAGAAGGGAAACGTCACGTTCGAAGGTCGGTACATCGTCGTCAATCTCGGGTTGGTTTCCCCTATTTAGGGCAACCAATCGTGAGAGCGCGTCCGGAACTTGGTGCACTCGTCCCGGGCGATATTTGATCGTGAAGTCGAACTCAGCTAGGCGAAGTCTCCATCTTGTTAGTCTCCCAGAGGACTCCGTTAACGTCATGAGCAATCGTAGGGCATCATGATCGGTTCGAACCGTAAAGTGCGTACCTTCGATATACGGCCGCAACGATGTGATTGCCCACACAACAGCGTAACATTCACGCTCGGTAGCGGAATAGTTTCGTTCGCTTTCGTCAAGGGCAAAAGACCAGTAGCCGACTGCATGCCAACTACCAGGATCGTCCTGTTGTTGTAGAAGCGTACAGCCGAGCTTGTAAGCGGAGGCATCAGTATCGATGACGTATGGCTTACCCAACCATGGCAAAGCCAACACGGGGGGCGAGACCATTCTATTTTTCAGCTCTTCGAATGCCTTCACTCGGTCATCTGTTAACAGATGACGCAGACGTGGATTTGGATAGCCCAATTGGGCTATCCCAATCCACGTCTGCGTGCTTACGCGTCATTTCCGTCAAAGGTTTTGCAACTTTCGAAAATCCCTGAACGAAATGTCGATACACGTTGCAGGCTCCCAAGAAGGAACGGACCTGAGTGAGGGTTCGAGGGAACTCGGCAGACGCGAATGCAGACGGCGCATCCTCGGCGACTTGTAGCTTACCAGGAGTTATAACGTGCCGAAGGTATCGTACCTTACGTTGGAAGAAGGCGCACTTCTTCAGCTTCAGCGAGATTCCCGCTGATCGTAGCAGCGAAAGGACGGTATCGAGGTGCTGTACGTGCTGTTCCATGGTACGAGAGAGCACGATTACATCGTCAAGGTAAACGAGGCAAATTTTCCAACGTACGCCAGACAGTAATATGTCTAGCGCTCCCTGAAACGTCGCCGGGGCGTTCCGTAGGCCGAAAGGCATCCGTAAATATCGGAACGTACCGAGATAGCTCGTAAACGTAGTCTTGTCACGATCTTCTGGAGCAACCGGAATTTGCCAATATCCCGAGTTGCAGTCCAATGTGGAAAACATCTTAGCGTCTCCAAGGGAGTCGATACAATCGTCCATGCGCGGTAGGGGATAAGCGTCCCCTAACGTTTTCGTGTTCAGGCGTCTGTAGTCGACGCAGAAACGAAGTGACCCGTCCTTCTTTGGGACGAGCGCTACGGGAGAAGCCCACTCAGAGGTCGCGGGTTCGATAACCCCAGCATTGAGCATCTTCTCAATTTCTTCTGCGAGCTTCGTACGCATCGCAGGTCCTTGGCGATACGGCATTGAACGTAGGGGTTTCGTATCCTTCTCGAGCTCAATGCGATGTTCTGTCGCCGAGATGGTACCAAGATTGCCATCCCACATCGACGAGTGCTTCCGTAGCACAGCCATAATTTCGACTCGTAAGGGTTCGTCCGTAATGTGGCTGAGACTAACGTGAGATTCCCAGTCTTCTGTAACCTTCTCCTTCGTAGAACATCTATGTTCTGCTGCAGGGTCCGATACCCTTTCGTAGGTCGACCCCTCATTGGTTGAGGTTGTCTCTGGGATTGCCGAGATATTGAGAACTCGGCCCATTTCCTCAGCGACTGGTCGCTCTGGCGTAAAGATAGCGACTGGGTTGCGCTTCGCATACCCAATGATGGTATTCTTAGGAAGCCTCCGTCGCTTTCGGGAGAAATTCACAACGATGACTTCAAACGGACGGCTGGGGAGTACATCCGCCACCCCGTTCGTTAGTCGTACATCATGACGGTGTTGCAATGAAGGCTTAGGGTCAAGAAAGACAAGTTCTAAACCCTTCGTAGTGACCCTCACTCCGAGTTGTGACATAGCCGGGATCGAAATCCATTTGGCCAGACGGATGGGTTGGGCGCCAGTTTCACGACCGTTGTCGTTCCGTGTAAGTCGGGATGGCTTGGTAGTCGTGTCGCCGTGAGTAGAATCGACGCCTTTTGCGTCTATAATGGCGACGCCTCGTCCACGAAGTAATTCAAGGCATTGCTTGTCGATGTCAATTCGTTTGACGTGCGCGTCGATGAAAGACGTCCCTAGGAGGACTTCTACAGCGAGAGAATCGGCCACCACGAAGGGTAGTCGATACGTGACGTTACCGAGTCGTACAGCGAGACGGACGACTGCGGTAAGCTTCAGCGGGCTCAGCCCAGATTCAAGGCTTGAATCTACTCCTGCCAATCTTGGCAACGAGGTGTTCGGTATTTGATACGTTCGCCAGTTCGGAGGGAGACAGTCCCTACGCACGAGATTGTATCCTGAACAGGTATCAATCGCAATTCGATACGGCTTTAAGGCGTTGGTGGCGGTACCAATCGAACCGTAGACGGTATACAGCTTCGAGGAAAGCAAGCACACCACCCCGTCTACAACTCGGGGATCTCCCTTCGCGAGGTAATCACCTGGACGAGGACGTTTTCGTCTCGTTTTTCTTTTCTCTCGGGGCCTTGCCGCTCTCGATCTCGGTCGATATTGTTTGTCCATGACAGAATCTGTTTGCGCCCCGGCGCAATCTTTGGAAGGATCTGGTTCGCCAGGTCGTAGAGTTCCATCGGTCACGAGGTACCCCTCGTCAGGTTGCACGGCGGCTAGCGGCGCAGAGTTATCAGGGTTGATATCGCGGGAACTCTGAACGACTTTGCCTCCCTGCTCGTTGGGCTTTTCGCGCTGCCCGTCGTCTTGGTGCACGTTTGGAGATAAGGAAACAGGTGAATCTTGCAACGTTGCAAACGAGACCACCTTTACTCTTTTCCCGAAGGCCTACTCTCATCGGAGGTATCTGGGCGACTTTAGGTATTCCTATTCGGGGGATTCTCTTGTTCCGCTCGTGCGGTGTCGAGCCTCTCTCCGTCCAAACGCGCCACGTCGGCTGGCACGAGCATTACCGGTTCTTCATTCGCGCGTGTCGCGAAGTCAGAGGTGACGAGATCGCGCAGGTACATCATTGCTCCTTGCACGTCGTTCTGCGTAGGACGACGAACTTCAAGATTTGTTTGCCCACCACGACGGGGGTAATTCGTATCGGACGAACGATAGCCTTGATCGGGTCTTCGGAGGACTGTTTTGCTTGGTTCACGGAAACCAACTTGTCGCTGACGGCCTCTGTTACCCGCTTGGCGGAAGCGGTCGTCTGGGAGCTGCCTGAGCAGGTTCCGCATATGAGGCCTCGTCTCCAGCTGATACTCGTAGTTACGGTATGCGGAGTAGAGTTGCTGCTCTTTCGTCAGAAAGGGGCACGTGTAGAGGGTGTGTCCCACGATGCGGCAGAGACAGCAACGATGGTACGGGAATTGGGCGGCACGATCGATTGTGCCAGCTTCACCTGTTCCTCCGTTAGAGCGGGAACGTGAGAAGGAATAAAACGCTCGATGCGCTTCGTGATATCCACTTCCGCTGTGTTTGTTGGATCTTCCGCCGACCTGGCGGTGTTAAACGTATGGGAACTTGTCGATTCGGCGACAGCTCGTCCGGGCTTGATTAATACGGGATCAAACTGTGCGCCCGGTGGCGCATCGAGTAAGCCAGCATTCCCACCCACGAGATTGCTTGGGGCTTCTTGTCCTGTGAGATACAACGTCGAGCCAGAAGATGAAGGCGTCCTCGGTGGGCGTACTCGAGGCGTCCGTTGCGCGTTCGCTCCGATGTCGGGTAAAGCTTTTCCCGAACGGGCTCGGTAGGTATTACCCTCCGCGAGCGCGATGCAGCGAACAGCGGCAAGGTCGTTTCGTTCGCCAAACGGAAGGCGATAAGCGGTCTCGGTTACTACATCCCTCGTTTCGACAGCCAATCCGCGGATAAAGTATTTCACGAGCGCGGCGTCGGAGAAAACGGCGGTACAGGAGTACGCGAGATCTTCGAGTCGATCTGCGAACACGTTTTCGTTTTCATGCGGAAGTTGACGAATCCTAGCGACCTTTTCGTAGGCATCGTTGAGAACGTCGTCCGTAAGATAACGGCGGATCAGCAGGTTCACCAACCCAGGCCACGAAATTGACCCAGCGCTCCGTAGCGAACCGGATCGTAACGCCGTCATCGTGTAAGAAGTGTACAGGCGTTCCGCGTCACGCTCCAAGAAATGAGCAATGACTCGTACAGCTACGCCCTCGTTGAGGCGCTGTGTGTTAAAGGTGATGCTGATGTCCTTGAGAAAAGACAGCAGCGTTGTCGGGGAGGAGCCATCGAAGGTCTTCATCGTAGGCCGTATGCCTTGGCAGCGCCTCACGTATTTGCCAATTCGTCCTGCATCGTACTCTGAGACGAGAATAGAAGTATCGTCGAGACGATAGAGTCGATAGTCGACAACGTGGGTGAACTCTTGAAGTAAGGTCTTCGTGGGCTCGATCCCAGGCTCAAGAGGTCCAAAATGACCGAAGGGCGTCACAGCGAGTGGCGGTGAAGGCGTTTCCGGTCGGTATGGAATCTTGTGGGACACAAACGAAGGGCCTGTGGCCCGTGCTTCACGAGCGTGAGCTTCACGACGAAGCCCATTCCGTTCCAGACGATCGGAACCTGTAGGAAGAGCGTCATAAGGGCGCATCAAAACAAGACTTGGTCGAGACACTTCGCGAGCGTTCGCGTACGTTCAGGATATATCCGATCCTTTCTCTCGCAGCCGATTCGCGCGGCCTCGTTGCTGATTCACTTGAGCGGCTAGGCGCGAGAACGCGCCCATCTGCTCGGCGGTCACGTCAGTTGACCTATCGGGGATAAGGCTCTCGCAAAGGACGAGTCGAGATTCGATCGTATCGACGTGAGCTCGGAGGCTCTCAAGTCCTTGCGTGAAAGATTGGTATCGACCCAACATTAGGTCACGAAGATTGTCTCGGCAATGCTCGTAGACATCATCATAGACGTCGCTACGAAGCGCTTCCCGTATATCCTCGAGGTTTCGAAGCATCCTCTCGTACGAATTCATGTCGGGAGCACCTTGAGTTGGGCGAAAGTCGGAAGCATGTTCAACGACTCCGCTCGGTTCAACCGGCGGTGGGATCGGAGCGGACGGTTCCGCGGCTTCGGAACCAGCGAGGGAACGATGAGGCGAACTCATATCGACGAGGCGACGGTTGCCAACGATATTTCTTTGCGCAGCAAACGTAGCGTGCGCTCACACTTCTAGGTCGGGAGACCAGTGTAGTAGAACGTGCCGCGCTCGACCGGCTTCGGGTAGCGGGAGCTGCGACACGTCGTACTGTAGTTCGAGGCGTGCGAGACGCGACGAGTGCCGTGCACACGTGTAGTAAGAACCACAAAACAAGACAGAAGGGAGTTCGGTAGCTGGTTGGTAGAGGTTTTGGTAGAACGGTGTGGGTTCGACACAACGATGCCACGAAAGGCAGATCGACGTCCTCGACGTGGTAACTCGACGCCGTGCGGAGGCGACGCCGTCACGGAGGATGAATCCGGGCGGTATGCCGAGCGCTCGTCGTGCGTTACCCCTGCGGTGGAGTACTTTTCGTTGTACTCGATGTACAAAAAGGGAAGACGAAAACGTAGTCAGGCGAAAGACTTAGGCACAAAACCAAGGGACAAAGGGGTCGGCCCTCGAGATGATGCCACTGCGTTGATCGATCCCCGACCTTACAGTGCCAGACTGTAACGGTACGACTACACGTCGGGCAGTAACGGTCCTGCACTTGGGCGCCAGCGAGGTACGCCGGTATCATACATTAGACGGTATGATTCGAGTACAGTACGTACACGGACGCGAATTGCGCTGCCCAACTTACCGGGCGATAAGGTAATTACCTTTCGAATTGGGAATTAACCAATGCGGTCCTTGTCATACACCATTGGGTGTTCGAGTACAGTATGTACACTAGTGGACACTGGGCGATATACCACACTTTCGGATTTGTGAACCCTTCGGAAAAGTGCCTCAGTTGGGAAATATAATTACAGCTAATCGAGCTGTTTACGGACAGATTGTATAAGGCATCACATAAACGGCCACCATTACGTGAATCCATGTCCCAGGACGCGATCTCCCGAGATTACGACGGTAATGTCGCATTAACCAGGCACCAACAAAACTGCGTGTCGTTACAATCAAGTGATAGCGCGCACACACGGACCGCCAGTACGATCTAGTGTCTATCGAACCGTTGGTCCTCATGTGAGGACAAATGATATTCTATTTTTCCTAGACGAAGAAACTCAGGATTTCATTTCTGTGGTTTGAAATCAGAGGGCCATCACCACAGG
The DNA here is from genome assembly GCF_000350225.1 of Chondrus crispus. Lineage (NCBI taxonomy): Eukaryota > Rhodophyta > Florideophyceae > Gigartinales > Gigartinaceae > Chondrus > Chondrus crispus. The sequence continues at coordinate 184,095 of NW_005178881.1, forward strand.
TAAAGCATTGTGTCGTCAATTCCAGCGAAAGCTAGCTCGTTAACGTACATAAAGGTGTTCAAAAGAAAAAGTCCTCTTACAGAAAGCATTTTTCTTAAAGCTAAATTTATGCCAGTAGCATAGACAAATTGCGTTTAGGCCTTTCTATTCAGTTCTAAGAGTGGGCGCTTCCTGAAACTATTGTTGTGCAGTACTCATTTTTGACACATTTCTCAAAATCTAGAAATGTGCTCCCGTTTCACCCCTGAAACTCGTGTGCACAAATGCCTCCCCTGACTGACGAGCAGTAATTTTGCTCCTACTCCATGGCATCGATGAGCTCTTCCGGACGAAACGCGAAACCGACCGGGATAGGCCTGAGCAGGCATGCCTCTCTCATCTGCGCTACTCCTTCTGCTGCTCCAAGAAAGAAGCAATCGTAGGCGCTGCCTCACCTTCGCGGAAAAATGACCTCCGACGAGAAACGCCGCCGGGATCGCCGCATACCTCGTCCCTCGCTGCAAGCGCCCATATGTTCCCCTTTTCTCTTTTGCTCGGTTCTGGCATGGATCAGGCCCTCGTCACCCTTTCAGGGCTTGATTTTCATTCGTTTCACTACCTTCTTCGCTCATTTCCTACTTTGAACAGTACTGATTCACCTTAACGGCTTCTCAGGCATATACGGCGCCTTCCTAAACGCGAAAAGAGGGTGGTACGACCGCCCAGTATGACTTCCACCCAATGTTTGGCATTGGTGCTGAGCTGAAACCGCACAAGAGATTCTGACATGGTCCTTTGCTTGCTGTTTAGAACCACAGCCTCTGTTGCCTCGATTTTTCTACGGCTTGGACGCCGTGTTCTTCTCAAGATTTTGACAAATGATGATAGAGCTGCGATCAAAATGCCAACTGTAGAAGAGATAGCATCATTTCAGGAAACAACTGGTTCCAGATATTCGATGTTAGGTGACGTGTTCTGCGTTGCTGATGGCTTAAATCTCACCCTCGAACAATCCAGAGACCTTACCATACAAAATATGTTCTACAACGGCTGGACCCATGATCACTACGTGGGCAATATTTTGGTTTTCGCCCCTAGCGGTGTCATAATCGCATGTGCTCTGAACGCATCGGGTTCTATGCAATAATATGTCATTGCTGATTCAGGCGGAATTTATCCGAAGCTCGAGACAGTTTGTAATCAATTTGGTGGCCGGTAGGCTGTGGGATCTGCATTTTCAAAAGGAAAATGTCCTTTTCTTATCAAATTCTCTCAAGACGTTGCCTTCAGCCTCTCAGGTGACCGGTGCTCTTATACACAGCTCCAACAAGCAACTCACCTTCGGCAAGCCTCAGAGTAGGGTATGCGCGCTCTTCAAGGCACTTTCTCACGACTGAAGGACAGGTTCATTTATGAAGAGAATGGTGAGCGTAAGGTAAGTTTACTAACAGCAGTGCTGCTTTTCAATATACGTACTCGGCTGGTGGGGATCAAGCAGATTCTCTCCACGTTCGTGCCCCATCTCAGCGTCGAGGCATATTATTTTCTGTCTCAGGATATTGGTTTGTAAATGGAAAAACTCCGGTTCCCTGCAGCGGCGCGCTTGTGATTACATTTGAGTGGCGGAGGACGCCGCTACGAAGCTACTATGCCGCCTGGCATCATCTTCCACACCAGCTTTCGCACTGGGCCGCCCGGCCACCGCAGCCAGCCCCTTACCTTACTTCACCGAAGTCGAGTGAACCTGTCTCTCACCCTATGCGCCACAAACTCCCATTTGTCGCAAGCCTGAGTCAGTGGGCACCTTGGCCCCCCCGCTAACTGATGCCAATTCTCACGACGGTGCCCCACCTCTACGCCCTGCACATGAGACTATGCATCATGCTTCATCCCGCCTATCCCTTCGCTACAAAAAGCCTCCGCCCATCTTTCCGCACACTCGCACCTCCAGCATTCCCCCCTGCTTGGGATTTGCCACCTGCGCCGCCGCCTGCATATGAATATTGGCCACCCTCACCGCCACACCTTGACTATATGTACCGTCATCCAGCATGATACTACTATCATCAGGGCTACTACCATAGCGCGCCCTCTGACCAACGCCGAGTTGATTGGAAAATGTTTGCCAAAAGGCCGTTGCTACTGGTTTATACTTGTTTGAAAGCATTGGAAGACTTTCTAGAGGGAGCGTTTAGAGGATTGCAGACGCCAAAAAAACATGCAGTGAAGGTAGGATGCAGCTCTAATCTCAATGGATGTGGCGCAGAGTGGGCAGTGGAACGCGTAGGCGCCACAAGTCCAAGCAGGTACGCGACTCCGAGAAAGATAGTGCGCAAAGAGAAAACGAGGAAGTGAAGGTGGTAGTAAGAGCTGTCATATTCCTAATAGATAACAGGGCAAGGCAAGAAATGTGCACAGTTATTTGTGATGGTGATTTATTAGGCATATGCACTGTTATATATTTCCAAGCATGTTCTGAAATCGAAACATGTATCGAACATCGTCTTCGGGAATGGACATGGCCGTCAAACGGTTACCACTTCAAGCGTACTGCTTAGATTTCTAGGTTCCCCCATATGCGTTGTCTGTGTTCTTTAAGGGAACTCAGGCACTACTAGATAGTATAAAAAGCAGTAAGGTAAATGACTCACGAGAGGGAAGAGGAGACACCACCAAAAACAAAAGTAAGCCCTTCAATGGAATTTCGTTGCTAGGTTATGGGTCACGTGTCGCTAACCGCTGCGTAGCGATTCTTTAAACTTTGGTCTACTTTCAGAGCATCAGAAGTGAGCTCAACTGTACCCAAAGCTGATTTACACATCCCCTTGTCTTTCATCGCAGCAAATTAAGAATATCGGATACTGACAAGGTCCGCATCAATCCTCTTGACGACAATGACGACTATCACCTTTGGCCAATTCGTAATGCAGCTGCATGCGAGATAAAAGGACTCGAGAATGTCCTTGCATTGGAAACATGCACCGAAGATGATGACGAAACGCAAGAACAAGTTCAAATCCGACCGGAAAAAGGCCTGTAATATCATCGTTGCTGCTCTTTTGGACAAAGCACTTCGTGTGGTGCGCTCGTATATTATAAACCTATACCTCTGATCAACAAGATAGACGAAATATACGACTCCAAGTCCGCAGCAGCTCGCATCGCTAAAATGACTGAAGTTAAATCGATGAGGTATGGCAGCATGAAGAAGGGAATGGGGACCTACATCGATCAGATGGCAGGCATTCTGAAGCAACGCTAGAGCATGCAGACACCGATCCCAACAGAATTATCAATTGCACTTCTCATATCTTCAAGTCACGTTCCTGAGCTCTCCCCAGTCGCAGCTGCTGTATTTCTCCAAAGTGACATCATCATTATCAGATGATGATGTCACTTTGGAGAAAGTTACTGCTAGTCTGCTGGAGGAGCCTCAGACTCTTAAATGTAGGAACAAGATTCAGGAGCGTGTTGTGCCAGCACATAAGCATTGCGAACTGTGTAAGAATAACGGGCATATTATTGAATACTGCTGGCTAAACCCCGATAATCCCAAGAATCGCCTTGGGATAACGACAAAATCTTATGGTAAACCAGGCAAATGAATCCAGAGACAGAAGTCTACCTCCGCGGAAGAGGAGCATCTGAATAAAATGAAGAAATACAGAGCTGCTATTGCTCATGCAATGCTGTCGACGCCAAAGCGCTCCAGCATGATGACGCTTGATTCTGGAACAACTACGCATATGCGCAACCCCATAAAGACAATTCACGACGTTTCTACGTGTAATGTCCGAAGTTCTCTTGGTGTTGATTCTGAAATCCGGGCTACTAATCGCGGAACACGCACCGTTACAGGGGCATCATGCCCCACGTAGATGATCTATGAACGGAGAAACAGACGTCCATTTGAGCGACACGCTTGCTTCAAGGTAGCTTTCAATGTGTTTAATGTCTATTCCGGCTCTCACATCGAAGGGAATGCGTGTTTTTCCTTCCTGACAAGGCTATGTTAATGGATATAAATGACAATCTTACCGTCCTTGGTACTGCGTTCCAAGCTAGTGATGGCTTGTTCTATATCCCTACTAGGAATTCCTGGGACACCGAGAACCCCAAGTCCCATGATTGCTGTAGTCAGAGAACACATAAGCAACAATGAAGAGATTGTTTTGTCAAGTGATGAAGAGGATAATAATTCACTGCCAGACCGACTGGGCGGTGATGACGAATCAAACATTTCTTCGTCATACTCTGATTCTGATTCTGAATCAGACTCATACATTGACCGGGAAACTGTCTCATGTGAGGACTCTGAGCTCATTTTAGTTGCTCAGCAAGTTATTGGAAAAGGCGATCCTCCAGAAAAAGGTTCCTCAAAGGCCTCCGTGAGTGATGCTTTAGTTTGGCATAGATGGCTTGGTCATGCAGGAACGACATCTCATATTTGTGCCATGATGGAAGAAGGAATTCCTCCTGTAGTGAAGGTCGAAGAAACTAAGTGTGATCCCTGTGTGAAGGGTAAATTCAAACGTTCTTATCGCGGATGCCTCACAAATGCAAATTTCCCGGGCATTTGTGTTCAGGCACTGCTGGGAAAATATAGCCGAAGTCGAAAGAATGGTACCAGTACTTCATGCCTGTCGTTGATGGGCACAGTGGTTACATTGATGTTTCTGCGTTGCGCACAAAGACTGAAGCTTCTCAGATGCTACTGCATCCGGTAAAATGGTTTGAACGTCAATCTAATCATACCGTCCGGTCTTTCCATTCTGATGGTGGGACTGAATTTCATAAGGCCAGGACAGAGTTTGGGAATGAAGGCATAGCGTTCACCACGTCCACGCCCTATACTCCGGCATCAAATGTACTGGTTGGGAGGACGCAAGGAGTCATACTGTCTTCCGCCGGATCATGCTTAGTACAGGCAGAGATACCTCTCACGTTTTGGTGGCACGCACTCCAACATGTTGTGCAATTCAAAAATGCGGTACCCTATCCATCAACAGAGAAATCACCATACGTGTCACTGTTTAAACATGTACCTCTTTTTGTGAAGTACTTGAGACCTTTTGGTTGTCGCGTCCTCGTATCACCAGTACGTAAGAGTAGTCCAAAATTTGACTATCTGCTTCTGAATGGTACTAACCTTGGACATGTAGGTGGTGGGTTGTACAAAGTTCTAAATGGTGGACGCATTTTTACCACGAAACATGTAATGTTCGATGAGGAAAAGTTTCCTGGAACACGTACTCGAGACGACGCCACCTTCAACGCAATATTATGACAGAGTCGTGGAGATTTGAGAGGATGAGATGTTGGATTCTACGCACACCAGCAGTGACTCAGATGAAAAAATAAGAAACGAAGCCAATGCACTAGAACACAGCACCTGCCTACCAGGGCATCCAGTTCCCGGAAGAAGAGCAGACACACGTACCTCCAGAGTCCTCAACACACCGCGTAGAGGATACATCTAACGGACAAGCCGAAAATGCCACTGGAGCCTGTCATAGTTACGGTACAACTTAATATCATGCACTCATATGGCCTTGCCAGTGGAAATTAGTATTTCTGATGACTCATCGGTAAAAGAGGCATTGGACTCGCCCGAAGCCCAGTACAATACTGGAAAGGGCAATGGAGGAGGAATTTCAAACCATTGAGAATTCGGGAACTTACAAAGCAGCAACAGAAGTTTCAGATCGTCCGACTCTCTCTGGTGTCATACTCCGGATGAAGCGAGACCCGGAAGGAAGACCAGCTCGCTTCAACGCCAGATTACTGGCTCTTGGGAACCCGCAGTATGTTCTTGATAGCTCCTACGCGAGTCGTTACGCACCAGTTGCGTATTTTGACCTCGTCAGAATTGTTTTAGTACTAACTGCCGCATTCGGGTGGAGTCGACACGAAGTGGATGTCAAAGGAGCGTTCTATTACGCACCATTGCCGTCAAAGGAACAAATATGGATTAGACTTCCTTCAATTGACGGAGTTGATCGTGCCAACGGTCAGGTCGTTCGTCCCATTAAATTCCTCTATGGTCTTCGAGAATCGCCCAAGCAATGGTTTGCTACACTTGCTAAATTCCTCAAGAAACTTAGGTTTTCTTGTTTGCCCTGTAGTGACTGTTTCTTTCTGTTAAAGAGGTTGAAAGAACAGATCTTGCTTCTTGCATACGTGGATGATCTCGCACTATTCGGGCACCTCAATTCCATAAAATGGGTGAAAGCGAAGCTCAAAGAAAAATTCAACATCACTGACCTGAGTGCCAGCAACCATTTTTTCAGCGTATCTATTAATGAGAACAATTAAAGCTTCATGTTGACACAGAAGACTTTGATAGAAAAGCTCCCTTCAGACTGTCAGATGAACTAATGCAAGCCATCTCCGACACCTCTTCCACTTTCTCATGTACTCTTCGAACCCCGACTCGATCTGTCAGAAATGGAAGCATCTGAAATGCAAGTCATGCCATACAAGGAAGTACTAGGATCTCTGTTGTATTTTGAGTACTCGAACGAGACCTGGACTAGCTACAGCTGTGTCTATGCTTCGAACGTTTCCGTCTTCTCCGGCAATGAGACACTGGAAAGCAATGTATCATGTCCTCAGGTACTTAAAAGGAACAAAATAGTTTGGTCCTCGCATTGAAAGGGAAGCAAAGCAGTCCTCGAGGCATGGACTGACGCAGAATAGGTGAGGGCTCAGGACAAGCGAAGATCAAGATCGTGGATCTTGTTGACGATTGGACGGAATCCTGTGGTATGGACGTCAAAGATGCAAACTTCAATTGCCATCTCTACTTCTGAGAAGGAATTTCTGTGCCTCCTGAATGCGTACGAGACACGAATTGGGATCTTCAGGTATTGAATGATGTCTGTGTTGATTCATCGAATCCAACCATAGTTTATGAAGACAACTTTGGAACAATCAGATGGACTGATGAGGTTCAGGGGCTCTGAAAAGTCAAATCTGTGGCCATTTGGTATCAGTTTGTGAAACAAGCTGTGGATGAGCGCCACGTTCAAGTGCTCTATTCACTTAGGTGAATAGAGCACTTGAACTTAAATCCGAAGCTTAGGATTCGAACCGTGCAGGCTCCCTCACAAAGATACTAGCTGGTCAATCGTTTGAGGCGCATCACAACTTTCTACATGTCTTTCCCGCATCTCCTCGAAGGGGCGTGTTAGTGTGAGCTGTCATATTTCTAATCGATAACAGGGCAAGGCAAGAAATGTACACAGTTTTTTGTGATGGAGATTTATTAGGCAAATGCACTGCTGCACATCTCCAAGCATGTTCTGACATCGAGACATGTATCGAACATCGTCTTCAAGAATGGACATGGCCGTCAAAAGAATACCACTTCAAGCCTACTGCTTAGATTTCTCGGTTCCCCTTTATGCGTTGTCTGTGCTCGTTGGGGGAACTCAGGCACTACTAGATAGTATATAAACCTGTGAGGTAGATGATTCACGAGGGGGGAAGAGGAGACACCACCAAAAACAAAAGTAAGCACTTCAATGGCATTTCGTTGTTGAAGGACCAAGTGTCTGTGTAAGTCCTGAAGGCGGAGATTTCACCACGTGCTAGCCCCAAAAGGTCTGAAAGTACAAACAGCTTGGATCGTACTGGCGCTAGCGCCGAAGCGAACTGTCACAGACTGTTCCGAAGCGCACAAAGAAGCACGCCCTTGGGGCGGGCACTGATGGAGGTAGAAAGAGCAGATTCGGAGAAAGTGGTGTCGCATAAACACCCCCACACGACAGAGGGGTGTTTGCGGCGTTCGATCGAAGACCCCGGATCGGCGGTACCGAGGGTCTTGCACCAACCAAAACCACCTGGCACGGGCCGGTAGCGGGTGGTAGAGCGGTGTCGGCGAGGACGCCCGCGTATGCGGGCGGATCGACGCCTCGACTCCCCGGAGCAGTACCGCTTGACGATCCGGTATTAACCGGCGGAGGCGGATCTGAGCTCGCCGACGTGGTCACGCGCGTCCACTACCCGAGCGGTGGCTACTAACTGTCGCGGGTCGGCGGAGCGATAGTTACAGTAAGCTGGGAGGTAGACCGTTGATGGAGGGTTGCCTCCCTTGGTCCCCTCCCACAGGCGGTCTCTCCCTATATTTCTTGTACAGGTTAATTAACCGTCTACAGTACAGTACGAACAATACTGTAGTCGGATTACTGCAGACAATGCAGGCCGGCCCGCACTGTCACGCTGTCAGCCGTCGGGGCTGACAGCACACGCGCGCTACACGTGTGGTACACGTGTTGGTGCGCGCGCGCTGTCAGGTATGCGCACGCGCACGCTGTAAGGTCCGTACCTACAGCGTTAGATCTAATTCCAAATGTAATATATAGTACAGTTGTCGGCGGTTATGCTACACGTCCCCCCTGTCAAGAGTGAACGTCCGCGTTCACCGCATCCTCTTCAAACCATGGTGGCGGTCTTCCATCGTCCTCCAATATCCCCCTCACCAGCATCATGACCACACCTCGCTCACCGTCGCGGGCGGGCGTGGCTCCTCCGGGCTCATCGGAGCCGGGAGAGGGTCTTTCTTCGATTCCCCCTGCCTTCGCAAGACGTTCGCCTGACGTGGTCACTCCATCTCCGCCGCCGAGGGCCTTCCGGAAGACTCGCCCTTCTCGTCATTCGACGATTTCCGCAGAAGTAGGGACCCCCGTCGTCGAACGGATCGCGGGTCCCCGATCGTCGCCGGCGCAAGCCCCGAAAAGTTGGCGGTTGTTCCGGCCCGTGCCTTGAATCCGTCAGGGGCACACGCAGCACCCTGTGGTTCCCTGGCTGTGGGGCCGTTTCGCTCCCATCCGCCGCCGTTGGGGTCACCGTGGGGCGTCGCACTCCCTCCGGGGGAGGGCCGTCCCGGAGCGCCGGGAAGCATGGCCAGGAGAATGTTTCTCAGCGTTCGTGTGTGTTCCGGAAATAAGCTACTTGCGGTGGCGTTGTCGGCCACCATGTTGACAGCGCATCTGATGTCTTCGTGTTGGTCCTCATCGAGAGGGTCCAGCAAGGATTGGTCCGGGAATGGGTCCTCGGCGGCGCGGGCCGCGAAATAATTAACGCTCGTGTTTCGTCCGTCATCCGAAATTCCGTTGTCCGAGATGCCATTGAGTCGCGCTATCATGATACGACTCACATTACCATTGTTTTCCGGATTGATATTTGAATGGGAGAGGGCTCAGTCTGTGCCGTCGAAGACTAATCGGTTGCTTTTGAGCAGGGGCTGCGTATTGATCTCGAGATACCGCAAAACTGGCAGACCAATCAGTAAGTCTTCTGTCGTCAGTTCATCGTCCGCAACAAGGAATCGGATATTGTTGAGAGCCATTCGACCCGATGACAAGTGTACAATTGTCCGAGGAGGGGTCCACGTACGCGAGCATGCGAATGATTTCCTGTCTTCGCCTTCCATGAGAGCAACGGTTAACCGAACGGGTCGGATCTTAGTGATTTTCTATGCCTTGAATCGCTGCGCGTTCCGCTACCTTTGGTGATACGATACTCTCGTCGCTGCCGTCGTCGAGTCGACCGTTGAATTGGATCAACCCGACTCCTTTGGCGAGTGTAATAGCGCATGACGATGTCTCAGTGTTGTGCTTATATTGCGGATCGATCTTCTCTCTTATCACCCGTGCAACTTTTTTACGACCAGTAGTGTCAGTGGATTTGAACGATGCAGCAGATTTCTTCTGCTGCTGTCGAGTAGACTGTGTTTGTCCATCTCGAGCTTTCGCAACTGCGAGCTCCGATTTCATTTCGGTTTTCTCCGAATCCGTCGACAAGTCGCAGTCGTCGATCCAGTGCTTTGGACCCTTCTTTTTGCACAGATCAAAGGGGAAAGGGGTGGTGAACGCTGTGACCGAGTGGAACGGTTTATTTTCGAAGACTCGTTTTCCGAATCACGATGCTGGTTTCTTGGTAAGACTTCACCACCTTCAGCGGTGCTGCGTGCACTGTCTGCCCCGCGCATGCTCGGCTTAAATATTTGAAGCTTTCCCGCGACCCGTAATGGGACCATTATTGATCTTCTCGAAGGCTTCTGAAACTTCCAGAGCGTGCCGCATGAACCCCTTGAAATCCTTGCGCAGCTCACTGTGGGTTAATGTCCGATCTAGAGACCGGACTCAAAACATTTCTGAAATATCTTCGGACGAATAGCCGATAAAATATGCAGCACCGCCGGCTCGTTATTGCTGCCGAGGATCCCTTTCAGACCGATCCTTCGAATTAATGAAAGATAACGCATGGAGAGTAGCTCCATTCGCGACCGGGCTGATCGGACAGACATGTCCATGGACAGCTCACTTTCCACTAAAGTGTCCAGATCAGATGTGGTCAGGTTTCTCTGAGATTCCTGAGATTTCCTTTCCAGGAATGACCGATGATCGGAATCACTGAGCCCATCACAGTTGTCATCCCCTTCAATAAAACCGAGTTCCAATGCATATTGAAGCTGGTCACTGTCTACACAGTACTTGAGGCTGATTGGTCTGACAGGTTCCGACGTTACGGCTCCCGCGGCTACTAACTGTTCCGCGCGTGCGGTTATTTATTTGCAGTAGTCTGTGTATCGTCGGAGGAATATCCGGATCGATTCGGAATCGAGTCGGGTTAACCGTGTATAATCAACCGATGTGGTGCCAAAAACCCGGCATGGTGTGTGTTGGTCGAATCGGTAGAGTTTTCTATGTTGTTCCGATGGTCGGTTTGTCCTCTTGACCGGTTCTAGTGGGAATCAGTGTGTTGTTGAACGAACGAGCAAGACTTGTGTTGTCCAGTGATCACTATGGCGAATCTTCTGTAGACACCTATGTGTCTGTAGTAAAGTTTGCTGTGTGCCGTAGTAAGAATGACGTTGTTCGCTCTTGACGATGTTTCGTCGTTTTTCGTTCGGTCGTCCGTCCGGAAGACCGAATGCTAATTCTAAATCTAATTCTAGATCTAGAACGGGATTTAAGATCCGTGTGTTGGTGGACGGCGAGTCAACGATGTTCACATGTACCGAACGCGGAGCCGGGCGAGGACCGCCACGTGCTACATTACCACATCAAGGCAAGGGAATGCTTGTCAGAGGTAGTGCGAGAAACTTCGAATTTAGGTGTCAAATTACCCGCAAATACGACGCATCTCCCTCACCCTCGTGATCAATCTGTCAAAAATCTTTTCCAGTGCACTCTGCGAAACACACGTGCCGAACGGTTTATGATGAGTCATGAGCCTTGGGCAAGTTCTGTGTTCAAGATAATGCTTGCCCCAGCCAGGCATCTGGCGCCGACGCCAAAAGTCTCTCGAAAGTTTTTCTTCGAGGCCGAATTGCAGCCTACGAAATATCAGTGTCTAGATCGATTCATCCCAAATAAAAGCATTGAGAACACGCCAAAGTGGCGTTCTTCTAATTTCCAAACTTGCAGTGAAAGTTCTGTTCGAAATTGCCGCATAGCAAAGTCGAGATGTAAGACTCGGCAGCTGCTAGTCGAAATAAGACGATTACCAAGCGGAGAGCAGTCGGGGCAAAGCATATTAGCAGATATTCAGGTGTTACTGAATAAGAAAGTTCAGAGTCACTAAAGTATTGCATACCCAAGGATCACCCCTCAATGTGGCGAGAGTAGCACAAAGAGGCTGTAACAGCCTCTTTGCGCTACTCTCGCCACATCTACAATAGATGAAATACCGCAGAAGTCGCTGCGCAACATCCGGAATCTCAGTGGGAACACGCTTCGAGCTTCGACAACACAAGTAGGTCACTACATTATGAATTCTGCTTGCGACAGGGTACTTAAGTTCCTATCGTTGGCGTAATATGTGACGACGACGAGGAAAATTGTGTTTCTACCACGCCGGTCCTTTTTAACACGCCCACAAAGTGACGCCTCGGAAGACATTTTCGCTGATTTACGGATTCCCTCATGGCCTACCAGGGCAATGGTGGTGAAAAGGGGAGTAAACGGAGGTAGGAAGATAGTGGAATGAAGACTCCTCTGAACTCATGTTTCTCTCGCAATTTCGATGAAGTGTTCCGGGCCCACTTTGGAATTGGCCCCCATTCGCATTTTTAGGCCTCTGTCGGAGGTTAATCACAACAAAAACCACGATATGATTGGCAAATGCAATGCTTTCCGAGTCTAGGAAAACTTTGTAGAATTTGCCGCCCAGGAGGGAACTGCAATGGACTACTATATCGACAATGGGTCTTGCCGTACTGCAGCGCTGTCAGGCGTCCGGGCTAACAGTACACGTGTGCGCGTTCGAAAGTGAGCTGTAAGGTTCGTACCAGGGTTGTGCGGACATATGGCTTAGGGCATGCCCCCGCAGGTAAGGGTATTGAGCACGCCAACTGTAGCGCGGGCGGCGGTCATGGGGGCGTTACAGAACCATGGCAAATAATGGCAGTCATACGTGCATCAGAACTATACTTTTCCCTTTACATTCGAAGTATTAGTGCGGATAAGGGCATGACCAAATGCAGTGCGCGGGTATGTACAGTGGCGACGAACCGGGCATGCGCAGTGTATTCGAAGGAATGCAGGCACCGGGCATTGGTGCACCGCGGCGTCATGCAGAGAAAAAATTATTCCATCCAACAGGGCATGCTACATCGGCCAAACTAATTTTAACGGGGCGACCAGGGTATCAAAAAAGTTAGAACAAAAACGGCGGGCATCCGGGCATGCACAGGGTACGTTCATAAATCGTGCCACATTGATCATGCCTGCGTGGGTATGCACCGCAATTACCAAAGCAATTTCTTGTACAAGACCGGCAGCCCAGAAGCATGACAGCACTGTATCGCTTCAAGGTTGCGGGTTCAATTCCTGCACCAGCATTTTGGCTCAACTCTCTTCGTAGAGTCCGTGTGAACAAGAAGCTGTCTTTTAAAGTCTCGTTCTTATTTTATGACCCACTCAAGTTTCACTTGTAGTTGTTTTCTAGGAATACGCAGAACGGCTTCATGGCTTGTGCATTGATTCGAATCCGAATTCAGGCGTCTCTCATTGTTCTGACATTTCAAGTCCAATCGAAAGCATCGAGAAGGTTGAAACCCGGATCTCGCGGGTGGCTTCAAAATGATTTTTGCTCGGTCTCATTATTTTTTTCGCACATGCATGAAGCGCAGATAAAGGACAAACGCAATATGGCAATGTGACATACCCAGAAATAGTACACGGCTATTCGTCAACATCTGTTGTCGCCTCATCTGCAATTAAGTCGAGATCATTCTTTTCTTCCTTCACAATAAGGAAATCACTAAATTCTTCGAAATGGTGGACATGAACTGGCGGCTTGATGTGGTAGCTCGGCAATTTTCGGACGATAGACAAAAGGTTATCTATGTCCTCTGTCGAAATTCTGTTGCGACCGGGGAATGTAATTCTGCCAGCCTAGCTAAACACTCTTTTACTTTCGATTTCCGTAAGTGGAACGGAAAGAATTTGTTGTGCGCGGGCGACAACATGACGATATGTCGTAGGGCGTGACGCAAGACATTTCAGTTTGTTTTACGTTCTTCTAGTAAAGGGAGCGCATTTGAACGAATTCAATTTGTTTTCTATCCATTTCCAAAGCTTTTGATGGTACGTCCCTGTCTAATCATCAATAGAGCAATCTTAGACGTCTCGGTAGTCCTCCGCATCTCGCACAGGCGCATTTTGGAGTAGGGAAGGAGATTGTACAGATATACCTCTAACGGTGATTTAACCCTCGCTGAGAGGACAGCTTGGCTCTGAGGCATCTTTATGTAGTATAACCCCCTCTAGGGGATTTGATTTAGATTGGATCAGGATGAGATCTGCCACTGTAGAGCCCGGTGCTCTACAGTGCTACCACGTGTGTCCACGTGTGCCCCACGTGTATGGGCGCGCGCACACACACGTGGACATGTGTACCGCGCGTTAAGGAGGCGCGCACACACACGGGTACTACGTGTACTGTCAGCCCCGACGGCTGACAGCGCTACAGTGCAGGCCGACCCGCACTACAGTAAATCAGTACAGTACCTCGGTACTGTACTGTTCTGATCGATTGCAATGTATATTAAATAACGGAGCGGACCGGCGGCGAGGAAGGGGGACAAGCACGGACTTGTCTGCGATCTTCCGCTTAGGTCCGTTTGCCAGCTTAATCTACACGCGCGCCTTCGTTTTAGCACGCGTTCAGACAGGACTAAGCGGGTAGAGGACCCGCGAGTACGCGAGCGAGCCTAGATCTGCCTCCGTCCGTCAGCGCGGGTATGTCACCCAGAGCTGCTCCAGGGCGTCGAGGCGTAGATCGGGTCCCTCTTGCGCGCGTCCTCATCTGTCCCGCCCTACCACACCGCTATCTGGGCCCGCTTTTCCGTCCCGTAGCTGGTTGTGCTTCATCCGTCTTCCCCCTGATCGGTCAAGGTCAAACTGCGCATACACCCTCAGCCGTTTCGGGGTGTTTATGCTACACTGTAGACATGTTTGGTCATCAGTTGACTTTTCCTTATCCGAGCCAGTGGTCTTCAGTGCGTTATGATTCGATATGAGAAGAGAAATAAAGACGTCCTCGTCATACAGTTGTGCCCAGCCCAGTTATGAAACTGCACCAAAACATCCTTAAGTTAACTTGATTCTTCTGGAAGGCGTCCTCCATTCCATGGACTAGGATGTCAAGAATGTCCTCACAACCCCGACTGATCCGCAAGTCGAAGGCAGTCGACGAGGTTTACATGGACTCCAGTTTTGGGGTTACGAAAGTTTCTTCACAATCCTTGATAAATGCTGATATCAACGGGCTGGTCAACTTGCGCTTGTCTGGCATTCGAACTCGTGGGTTCAACATATGCACATAGCCTTTAAAAGAGTCGTTCTCGACAACTCAAATAGGTAAAGATGACTTTGCAATTCGCTATATGAGTTCTTTATCATCACGCTTTTGATTTTAAAACTTTTTGCCATATTTGTAGTGCGTTGTCAGGATAGTTCCATCCATCGTTGATGTCTTCTTCTTTTGCAACGTCATCCTCTTTTATGAAATTTCAGTAGACGTTTCTCCAGGACAGAATTTTCTGCCGTATGAGTCCCACGAACATGTCTTTTCAACGACTTCGTTTCGATTTTGCTTTGGTATGATATCAATCCATTCGTCTCACTCTAGTCTCTCACATCCATAGAATTTTCACTGGTTTGCTAAAGATGCAAGAGTGAAGATGCTTTGCTACGACAAGGAAAACCCTACGCTGCTGCTTTCTTGTTTTCAGAGCATATCTCTTACATAGTTTCAAACCGTCGTTGAAATCAAACAGTCTGTTTGATTTAAACGATGGTTTTGAGTGATGCAGACGAGGTACTGAGTACTACTACTACACTGGAGGCTCCAGTTCTACAACATTTTTCACTTTTTGCGGCACTGATTGTAAACCAAATAGTTTGTAGAGCGTCCTGAATTCGCTGCAGAGTGAGGGCAAACATTTCAGTGCCGTACTCTCGCGCGAAGGGTCTTGCTCTTGTCGAAAAGCGCGGGACAGGTCGTAATAGCTTCTCTTAACTGGCGGGATGGGATGCTCACGGGGGCAGGAATGCGGAAATATTGACAGGGGTTTCCAATTCGCCCGACAGAGACACCTGTGCACATATTCTTGACCAAAGACGCCATCCTCTGTCGGTGGCTTCACATAGTAGCAGATAGCTGATGCAACAAGAATTCCGTAAAAACAGTTTATTCGCTTTTCGTAAAGCGTGTCTCTGACGAAATACCGAGTGCTCAGGAAGAAACCTCGTCTACAAAGGGACGTGAAACCAACAGAAATGTTGATTTCAAAAATACGAATCCCTCCTTCTTTCTTAAAGTGCATAACTTGCACATTTTTAGTTCATCTCTACGGTCATGCGCCCCTACACAGAAAGCGAAAAATTCGTCAGCAGCCCATCTACAGACCCAGCAGCTCATGAAAAGTGCAAAATCGAGGGTCAATCACTTCTGTTTATGGCCCGAATGATATCCCCTCTTGAGGGACAAAAATGCACTCTCCGTCGTCATGAACTGTTCGGTTAGGGAGATGCTCTCGCAGTGTTATCCATTTGACTCTATCTCTTCTTGACGTTCTAACTGATGTGCTTCAGTTTGCATGTTGGATATATTGGAATTGTATTCTTCAAGATCATACATTTCACAAATTACATCTACCAATTGGCCCTCTTCCGCCTCATCTTCCGTAAATGCACCACTTTGGTTCATCCTTACGAGCATATTGTGCAAGATAACGCAACTGTAGCTGATATTTATGATGTCTTCCTCGTACCATTAATATGATTCCCGACGTAAAATATAAAGGCGTGCCTGCAGTACCCCGAAACAACGTTCATTATCTTTTCGCACACCCTCTTGTGATTTTATGTACCTAGACTCAGCATCATTGCTCGGTTGGTGAATTGGTTTAGGAAAAAGTGGCCAGTTGGGAAAGATCCCATCGGCTAAAAATAGTGGAGCTCTCGAGAACTTGTCGAGGCAAAAATGCTAAAAGGTGCAAACAGACGAAACCTGTACGTCCCATTTAGTATATCGGTAAAAAGCGGAGAAAAAGCAAGCATAGTTTTGTCATTGTTGGTTCCGCATCTTCCTGAGATCCATTGCCAAACATACAGGTCCCTGTCGCACCTTTACTCAACTTGTATGGTTGCCAATTTACCTTCCTTCGTATTATGATATTGTCCTTTGTGTCCATGAGGGCAGTTTTTCCAAATGATCTTACAACAATCCAATGCCCCTACACTTCCGGGAAAACCTGCACGAGAATACCTTCTTTCAATTTCGACCCGCTCAGATGTAGAAGGCCTCCGATTTAAGAAACGAACACCATAAAGTTCAATCAAACATTCAGTAAATTTTCGAAAGTACTGTCTCAACGTTTCAGATTCCATTTGCGCGCTCTCGTCAAAATCATCGAGTGGTCTTGCTGTTCCAAGTTTTCTTAGACACGCGAGCACTTTAATTTGAGACGTTATACCACGTTTACGCGCGGCATTGTATTGAGTTGGCCATATGCCAGGAAAATGTTTGACGAGATCTTTGTGAAGCTTGAAAAACGTCGCGCGAGGAATCCTGAAACGACGTCGAAAAGTCTTAAAGCTGTGTAAAGAGAGTGTGGTTAGATAGTCTCTGATCCAAGTATTGACGGGGCGGCGAAGATTTTGCGTCCCGAAGTGACGACCGAGGCGGCCAGAAAGGTGCCGGCAATCTTGTGAAGCAGCAACAGTTGTCGCTGCAACTGCCGATATAGCCGCATTCCGATTTTGAATCGTCTGGGCAACTGAAAGCATGACGCGTCGCTTGCCGTTGTGGGAAGGACGAACCATGTTGCCAGTTGTGCTTGCAGCGACGAGGTGGCCTCTCCCTTGTGTATTCGTAATAGAAACAACGATGCGCTTGGCAATCATCTATTAGGCAGGCTCCAGTACAAGCTGAGTACGAGGCACAGCTACTGTACCTGGACACACCGAAACTGCTGAGGATGCCCGTGAGAAAGTTTTTTGTGATCTAAATTCCCGAATATTTGGGGTATATTACACCCGACTGCTAGACTTACAGGAGCTGTCACCCAGCTACGTCGGTGTGATAGCCGAGTGCTCATATCATAGCTCTCGAGCGTTATCACACCGACGTAGCTGGGTGACAACGCATTTATCATCCGGACCTGGCATTCAATACGTATATCTCCTTATCATATTACAATCCAGAAATAAATTGCGTCTACTGGGCCATGGATTTGATTGCAAAATACAATGAATCGATACGTGTCATTCCCCCTCCGTCGCCACACTCGATGTGGCGGTGGCAAATCCCTATTACCAACCCAGTTCTACGACCAAATCAAACCTCTATGTTTAGTGTTTTCGCTCCTGCGTTTGCGAACTAGTCACACACTCCTACATCATGGAGCCATCCTCGGTTCCGGGTACACCCCCCTTCGCACTCTTCCACACCTCTTTCCACCTCTCTTTCCTATCGACCTCAACACGATTATTCCAGAATCACCCCCAACCCAGCATGATGAACCTGTCCTTGCTCACGGGCAGAAAACTCCATGATCACGCCTTTCGCCATCTCCAGAGGCAGCGTCGCTCATGGGGATAAGAGTCCCAGCGAACACCAAACGCCAAAATCAGTATTCCCTTCGAGCTTTCGCAAGATTCATGACCGGTGTTCCTGGTTTCGTTGATGACGTTTTTCACGCCGAGCCCCACATGCAGTCGTTGGTGTTCAGTGAACCAGGTCGTCTGGTTCAATGGCAGATGGAACAAGCAAGACGCACTTTATTTATGGATGTGGGCGGGCACACCTTTCTACCCTCCGGATTTTCGAGATGGACGTCTGCCCAGTTGGAGCGTGTTCGACACTTCTTAATCGAATTTGTGGTGAACTACTGCTCGGCAAAGACCAATAGCGAAGTCAAAACTTCTTCTATGAAAAGCTACCTTCTCGGGATACAACGGGATTTAGTGCCATTTGGGGATACAAGCTTAAAATTTTGGAGAGTCCTGTCTTCAACAGTCCTCAAGAGGGTCTTACAGCGGTTATTGATAACAAGTTCAGCCTGCAGCAGGCGAACGGAGTATTCACCGAAAGTCACAATGTTCTATCTGTAGTGCAATGCGCCTGTCAGGCAGAGACTGCGGTCCGATGGTCCAGCAAAAACAACAACAGCAGCAAAAAGAAGAACTGCCGATGGCACAGCGCTACGGAGTGTCCGACTCTCCCTTCTCCGTTTAAACGAGCTGGCGACTCGTAGTAGCTCAGATCCCTGATGGGGGGGGGGGGGGGCCGCAAAAAAATAGCCCGGGGGGGGGGGGGGCCGCAGAGAAATAGCCCGGCCCGGGATCGATGTGGTAGAGACTTGCGAAGAGAACTGCTCGACGAGTGTGGGGTGGGGCGCGTACTTAGGTACCCCGGTTCCACTGGGTTGTAAGGCCAATGCTCGTTGAGCTTCTTCGACACCTTGTAACGCGACAAGGCCTTCGACGGGGGCGTCGCAACGCAGCCCGACGGGATGAATTGAAAGTGGCAGCGCTACGTCAACTGTGCCGCCCGATGGCTCGAAACACCTACATCGGTTCCGTCGCAACCGACGCCGATGGCACCAACACTGGCTTGTAACACGACGAAGCCCTTCGAGGGAGACGTCGTTGCAACAGTCCCCGTCGGAAAATGGGTCACAGTAGCAGCGCTACGTCAACTGTGTCGCCTGATGGCAAAGACACCACACCGGTTCGGTCCCAACCGAGGCCGATGGCACCAACACAAGATAAGGGAAAAATAGGTAGAATTAGAGATAGAAAAGGATAGGGAAATAAAGGAAAAAGAAAAGGCAACCCCCGAGCAATAGAGGATGCCGTAGGCTTAGGTAAAAGGGGGCGTCTTGGTAGAGACGGACTTTGACCAAGGCGACATTCAACTCCGGCAACTCGGGTTGGTTTATTTACTTGTTCGGTCAAAGGGCTAAGTTATATAGAGCCCCGCCGGGGCGAGTACAGTAGCTCCCGGCTCTAGATTCTAGATCTAATTAGTAAATAAATTAAATAATTAAAATAATCGTGCGCTTCGTCGCACACGTGTGTCCCCCAAACCCGGACTACAGTATCCAATTTTTTTCCTTTTTCACTTCCTTTCACCCCCTACCCGAGATGGGTATTGCACTACACTATCGAAGGACGACCTGCTGCTGTTGTATGGCTCACCACTGCTTTCTCGTGACACACCGAAATTTTCAAGCGTAACTGGTTCTTGATTTGGCACTTATCACGGCAATGCGCCCTACAACTTTGGTAAAACTGGCTGTATCCCAGTTTCGAAACATTACTCTACGCGGGGAAAATGTGTTGCGTATTCGAGAAGCCGTGGGGACTCGCTCTGGGGCCTCAAAGACGCACGCAGGAGGGTAGAAGGATGCCAGCGTGAAACCTTCAGAAGTCACTGTATGGAATCAGTCCTCTCTTGGATGACTTGTAAATGTCTATCGGGACATAGACGACGATCTAAAGATTCGGCAAGATATTGTTTGGAGAGCGATCGCTTTTTCTTGGGGTATAATGCGAAGGAAACCGGATTGCCAAGCTACTTTAAGAATCAACACCTTGGTAGAAACAATTTTTCTAAGATTGTTAAGAGAGTATGTGCATCTGTCGGCTCAACCACCGGTGTGACACTGTCTGTTCAATCATTGCTGACCGATACAGGGACAGTACTGACAGTAGCGCGGTAGTCTGCCCTCCAGGGCCCGTCGGCGCCAAGTAGCGGTAGTATAAGGCAGCACCCCGAGCACCTGCTCTCGAGAGAAAAAGAGAATCTTTAAGCACTGTAGTGCACTGTACTCTGTACCGGGACAGCTGTCCTAATTTCGCCAAATTCGCGCTCGCCGACACCACGTGTGCCACGGGTACACGTGGACCACTGTCTCTCTGCCGGACCATACCGGTGGACACGTGTGAGCCCTCTGCCACCTGTCGGGCCTATAGGGGCCTTTACTTGGTCCCCTCGGGGCTACACCCGTTATATTGTAGTTATTCTAATTTACAGTATAATTTAGCTTCGTCATGACGACGACGGGGACTATATAGTCAACCCGATAATCAAAGTAAAGAGGCACGAAGCCTCGGGTCTTTTACCTTGGTTTCTGGATCCTAGGTTGTAGCCTCGACTCAGTACTGGCTCGCCCATACCGACCGAGGCATCTACACACCTGGAATCCCAACTGCCTTCCCCGCGCGCGTCAACCCAACCGCGCGAGCGCTACGTTAACTACTGTGCTGTCCGTTCTGTTAGTTCTGTTTTTCCTTTAATTCTTCCTCTTTATAGCTGACTCTAGTTCTACCTTTCTACCGCGCAAGCCGCGCCCGGATCCCGGTTCCGGTCATCCACCGGGTGGTCTCCCGAATTCCCTTACGCGTACGAACACGCGTCGCTCTGCCTACAGCCGCCACAAGTGGCTGTAGTGCACGACAAGCACAAAACAGATAGAGTAAAGAAACGTGTCAAAAGACGCATTTGTCCGGGGCGGAGCCCAATCCGGATACCGGTCATTCGACACTGATCAGTCTCGCTGACAAGCGCACAGATCGGCAAGAACGACCCGCGATGGCGGCAAACGAAGGGACCAGTGACATCGTGCGTTCCCACAACGGCCTTCCCGCAGAAGCGACGCTTGAAGACAAGAAAACCTTCGCTTCGCACTGCTTCTCAAACTACGAGGTGCAGCAATGGCGTGGTGAGTCTCTCTCCGAGATTTTCGCGGATGATTTCCGCACTTTTAGCATTGAAGATTTCAAGGCCGTGGACTCCGACACGCGACGCAACTTGCGTGACCTCCTTCGCCAACGTGACGTATACGTGCAGAAAGGACGTAATATATTGATCACAGACGCGCTGTACAAGGTTGTACAGGACGACCTGCCCTGGCCACCGGACGACCCTTCAAACCCTGACACACAAGAAATATCGGCTGAAGCCGACAACCGCCCTGACCCCGATCCCGCCCCCGACCAAGCCGAACTGTCTCCAGGCGATGTACGCCCTTCACGGGACAGTCGAGACGAAGAAGCGGCGCTCGACAACCACCAGTCCAGACATTCGTCCCGTGACGGAAACGGCGCAACATTCGCGCGACGCGGCAATATGGCCAATCTCTTCAAGGCCTACCCCCGCGACGGTGACAAGTGTAGTACAACAGCGCGAAGGCAACGGCGCCACCGCTGCCGCCCCGGGATACAGTACGATGGGCTGTAAGCGCGAGAAGAACTGTAAGGAGTTATATTTACAGCACACGGCCGGTGCGGAGTACAGTAGTACCCCGCTGGTTACACGTGTAGGATCCGAACGGTAAGTAATTAGTAATTAATGGCACAAATTAGCCAATTTAGCACAGTAGCTGGTATACAGTAAGTAACAGCTACTGTAGCGGGACAGGTGTCCTGGCGTCCCACTTAGGGGTTAAGACCGGGGGCACCTGCCCCGTTCCAGTAAACGGGGGCAGACTCGCCTCCCTTCCCTTTACGGCTTTTTGCTAACTCCGTCCGGTTTTACCTCTAAGTCTCAGGCTTCTAACCCGTGACCGGCCGTCCGGATCTAACACCACCGACCGGCTGCGCGTCACCGGCCACGTGAGCCTTCCCTCTTTTCGAGTCCTTCCGTACGGTTTGCGCTCGCGTGGGTTACCCAGCGGCGCGCGCTCCCTTACCTCTAACCCCCCTCGTTCCGAGTGGTCGGGGCGAAGGTAGTTATACCACAACAAGTACAGCGGATCCACCACCGATAACTTCGACCGCAAGTTCATGCTGTTTACCGAACTTTGCGACCAAGCCGACATACCCGAAACCGGCTAACGTCGGGCCTTCTCCATCATGCTGACAGGAGCTGCTCGTCAGTTTTACTTCGGCGCTCTCAAGCAGCGCAACCTGGACCTCAAGGATCTCTCCATCGCGATCAAGTCGCGCTTTCAGACGCCCGAGCGAACCCGCGCACTCCTTCGCGAATGGGACGCGCTCTCACTAAACAGCATAGTTTTGGCAAATCCGACGGCGTCAAGCTCTACCTGCCTAGAGATGCTGATAGGCAAACTTTCGGATATTCAAACGTCGCTACCGCACGAGTGCCGAAACGACACGATCCTTCGTAACAAGCTTCTCAACGCTGTTCGCGACGCGGAGTCCTGCCGCCTAGCTTACCACAAGCCTGCAGATAATGTCCAAGGCATGATCTCGGACCTACATGCCTCACTCGCCACTGCCGCTCGTACACCGCTACAACCAGTACAACCGTCGGCTCACTACGTTGACAGGCGATACTTTCGCAATGGCCAACACAGTACTTCCCGCGACGGCACCCCGAAGGGAAGCGGCTCAGGTCAGACGAAAAAATGTGTCGTGTGCAACCGCCCCGGCTGTTGGTCTACCAACCATCCCACGAAGGAGCGACTGCAAGCATTCCGGGGCAACAAAGTCCTACAGCAATTCGTCGCGTCCATCGCCGACGACGAATCGGATGCCGATGAACAAGACCTGGCAGACGCCCTAGAGAACGTGACCGCCCACATAATTGAAATCAACGGCGACGCCAACGACACTCCAACTGACGAAAACGTGTCATTTTCGCACATTGCGAATACCGAAGACACGGACTACCGCACATCATTCGCTGCACATCTGCAGAATTTCACCGTGAGTCATGCTCTGACGGCAAAGGTGCCCAAACCGCGCTACGGAGGCGCTTTCAAAGGCGTCATGGTCGACACTGGGTGCGCGCGCGGAAGCAGTGGAGGTCAGGCTCAATACTTGGCCTACTGCGAACACACAGGCCGTAACCCAAATATCGATCCAACTCGCGCTGCGCGATGCCACTTCAGAATCGGGTCGGAAACATCGCAAGGTACCGCACAAATGGCATTTCCAGTCGGTGATCTCTGGCTGTCATTCGATAATCACGTCGTTTCAGCAGACGTTCCTATCCTGCTTTCGATTGACGACATGGATCGTTTAGGCCTGTACCTCAACAACCTAGACGACAGGCTGATTCACCCAGCATCCGGCCAACACGCGGTAGTCGTCCGCGTAAATGGGCACCCGTTTGTTCTCTGGGACCCACACGTGTCGTGTATGCTCACTGATGTCGAACTACGACGTCTCCATCGACGATTTGGACACCCGTTCACCGACAAGCTGATGAAGCTCCTCGAGAAGTCTGATATCAATACCATCGACACAGACACCCGATGCGCACTTTCGAAGATCGAACGCTCATGCAGCCCCTGACAGACCTATGCCCAGAAGCCCCGCCGGTTCAAATTCACCCTCAGGGATGACAAAGATTTCAATCACACTGTGTACACCGACGTATTCTACATTGAAAACAAGCCAATACTTCATGTCGTCGATGAAGCCACTCACTTCCAATCAGCCCGCTGGCTACCATCTATGTCTGCCGAGACGCTATGGAACGCCCTTCGCACGTGCTGGATCGACGTGTATCTAGGCTCGCCTGATGTGATAGCACATGCCGCTGGCAAGAACTTCATGGCCTCCGCCTTCCAGGCCAACGCCGACATGCTCCACATCCGGACAAAGTCCATCCCCGTCTAGTCCGCGAACTCAATGACAATAGTCGAGTGGTACCACTCGCCACTCCGGCGATCATTCAATATCATTCGCCAAGAGGTTCCAGACCTAGACCAGCATGCAGCTCTGCAAATGGCCGTCAAAGCCGTCAGCGACTCTGTCTGCCCGAACGGCCTCCTGCCGACTCTGCTCGTCTTTGGCGCCCTGCCCCGTCTCGGTATACCGACTGACAAGCCGACTCCGTCAACGTACAACGCGCAATTGCACTGCGCAAAGCAACGACAGCCATGTCCCGACACTTTGCCTCCCGACAAGTCCGGGACGCGAGGAGGGCAAGAGACGGGCCCATAGTCACCGTCATCCACAACACTCCCATCGGTGCGCACGTACTTGTGTATCGCCCATACAAGGACAAATGGGAGGGTCCACACTCGCTACTAGACGTCTGCGGTGAGGACGTCACGGTCCTGCTGCCGTCGGGGCCGACCAAGTTTCGCAGTACTGTGGTGAAACCATTTCTTACTGCACAGAACGCGCAGGAACAAAACCCGACACCGTTGGATATTCCAAGGATGGATACTTCAGCAAACAGTACAGCTGTCCAGGATACTCACGTCTACACCGACCAAATCGAAACACCAGACGCCGCCCTCATGTTCACGCACCATGCGCAGCAGCAATCTCCAGACAACACTCGCTTCGCAAAGTCGCGCACCGTGAAATTCAACGGCCTCGTCGAACGCGGCGTATTAAATCTCGTACCCGCCTCCGACGCGGAGGGCCACCGCATCTACGGAGCACGCTTCTGCGACCAAGTCAAGAACGAAGGCAAGCCAACCGCGTACGAAAAATCTCGTCTCGTCGTGCAAGCATGCAACGACAAGAATCACGGCCTCCCGACCCACGCACCCACTGTGCAGCGCCCCTCTCAGCGCCTGCTGCTGGCACTCTGTTCCATGGACTCAGACCTGTAGTTCTTCACCCGAGATATCTCCCAGGCCTACGTACAATCAGAGACTCGAACCCAACGCGCGATCTTCGTGCGATCACCCTCAATCCTCGACCTCCCCCTGGCACGCTCCTACGCGTCGATCGTCCGCTCTACGGCATCCCGGAAGCCGGAATCCATTGGTGTCGCACCTATCACGCGCATCACCGCGATAGGCTGCACCTCACCGCGTCACTTCATGACCCATGCTTCCTGTATACCCCATGTGGTATTTCTGGGGATCACCAGTCCGCCAAAGTAGCCCGAGGGTTTACCTGCCTACAAACTGACGACACAGAAATCGCCGGATACCCCGCCTACGTAAAGCTCGAAGCCTCCTCATCTACACATTTTGATGGAAATAAACCGCAAATGTTGAGAGAAGGCCGCACAGTTTCCTTCAACGGCGCCGAAATAAGCTTGCGCGACGGCATTTACACGCTTGCGCGACCTGACCACCTACAGAAGCTGGAAAGTGTCACCGAAGATACTGTGGACAAGTCCGAATTCGTCGCCCAACGCGGACGCGGCGCTTACGTCGCGGCAGTGTGCCGCCCCGACATAACGTTCGCATTCGCGTACTGCTTCCAGCTCGTCAACCCTGATACAAACGCAGCCAAGTCGTTGAACAAGGCGATCCTTCGTGCCAAGCAAGAAGTTCACTTCGGCTTGACGTTCGTCAAGATTGACATTCCTTCGGGAAGATTGGCCGTCTTCGCAGACGCAAGCTTCGCTGGAAATCCGGACCTGACATCCCAACTGGGATACGTGATCTCGATAATGGACGACGAAGGAAACGCCAACGTCGTACACTACACCAGCATGAAGTCCAAATGGGTTACCCGAAGCGTGCTCGTTGCAGAACTCTTCGCGGCCGTGCACGCCTTCGATTACGCGAGCACCTTGCGCACGGTGTTGAACAAGATGTTCGGTAGGACCATCGCTCTGGTCCTGTACACCGACTCCAAGTCGCTGTACGACAGCCTCGTCGGAATGAACGCCACTACGGAGAAACGGCTGCTGATCGACCTGTGCATGCTGCGTCAATCATACGAACTACGAGGGCTGAGGGAAGTCCTGTGGATACCGTCTGCCGAAAACCCGGCCGACGCTATGACGAAGGAAAACGCGTCTGGCGCGCTGATGTCGCTCATGCTAACGAACCGCATTCGGCTCTCGCCCAAGTCTTGGGTGGAACGCCCGGTGTTCAAGCTCGCGTCCAGCAAGACCGACCCCACGGCAGACTGCGCCGATCACAGAGAGCCCTGAGTGTCGGCTCAACCACCAGTGTGAGACTGTCTGTTCAATCATTGCTGAGCGATACAGCGACAGCGCTGACAGTAGCGCGGTAGTCCGCCCTCCAGGGCCCGTCGGCGCCAAGTAGCGGTAGTATAAGGCAGCACCCTGAGAACCTGCTCTCGAGAGAAAAAGAGAATCTTTAAGCACAAAACAGATAGAGTAAAGAAACGTATCAAAAGACGCATTAGTCCGGGGCGGAGCCCAATCTGGATACCGGTCATTCGACAGCATCACTCGGAATTTCCGGTACAGGTGTGAAGCATGGTATGACAACGCATTGCCTAAGGGGTACTGTAACAACTCTTTTGATAGAGTCTGGCCATTCGGACTCTTCCATTGCCATGTGTACAGGGTAACCGTTCGGCACCTAATTCGGTTTTTGAACATAATCCGGTTTCTATACTTTTCATAATCTGAACGGGGGTAGTACCTCCTCCCCTTCAGTTCGCGGGAACCATAGTAACATAAGCTCCCTCAAACCAAAACAGAAGCACCATAACATCCGAAAAAGGCGCCATTCTACAGATTGGCCCCGTACTGTTGCTCTACTGCGATATGAAACCTGAGCGACCATTATATGCGGCAGAAATCGTTCATCAGTCCGGCGGAGTGGGGCACGATCTCTCTGCAAAGCAACTTTCCATGGAACCTAACACCGATATACAGCAAGCGCTATTTGAGCACATCAGTGATGGGGCTGAGCGTCGTCAAGCGAGAAGATCTGGTGCTCATGCAGATGATAGCGTGACCTGCAGTCGTGCAGAACTGCGTCACCTACTTGCAGTTCGTCCGGAGCGGATGATTGTCTGGTCTCGTCTGCATGAGACTCGTGCATCTCGTCGCCATGTCGCTCGGCAGCGAGCAGTGCGCGCCGTGAATACGGGTCAGTGAGTTGATTACGCATGAGCCACGGCGACTGAAATATGATATGACTTTTCGCCGAATTATGCACTTCTCGGCAAATGAGCTTGAAATGGAGTGCTCTTTCTGTCAATTTTCCTATCCCTTCCAAGCAATAAAAAACCTCTGCAATGGCATGTGTCAATAAAAGCGTCTCTTGCGATTTCTTTGGTGCTTTGTTTGAAGGCAATCGATGGATTTATCGATATTTTATCAATAAAAATACATTTCGCAGGAAGAAGGTAACGGAAAAACCGAATAAGGTGCCGTACGGTTACCGTGACCCTCGCTCCCTGACGGATTACCAAAATCTGCAGGGCCGGGAGGGAGACAAACAGCAAGAGGATATTTTAGGTTTAGGCGATAAAGTATTAAAACGAGATGAGATTGAAGGAACGGGTGGGGATGGGGACAAGGTCCGGGAAGATGCTGCAGATGGCTTGAGCGATCAGTGTGCAAAGGCAAGGAAGGTAGCGACATCTAACCGGCAGGGGGCATTTAAAGATGAGGGCATTGAGAATGCCCTCATCCGAAGGGGGAGGCATCAAATGGGTCGGACTTTGTTGGTGGGAATGGAGAGGGTGAAGATAGATTGAGCGGCTCAGCCAGGCTTCTGACGGGTATCAAAAACATCTCAGGAGGCCAATTCACTATTAATGTGAATCATAATTATCGCTAGGGAAAAAATAAAAAAGGTTTCCTTTTGACACTGTTGGTCTTTCATGTGGTCTGATATTGTATTACCGTCTTGTGCGCCAGGCGATATCGTATATCTGCGTCTTGTGGCGGATGCGATATCGCTTATCACGGTCTTGTGCTAGATACAGGCAGAGCAGGGCATAATAATGGGCTCTGCTCTGCCTCATATCTGCACTCGCTTCCTTTACTTCATCGCACATTGCAGCATTCATGCTCCTCGGCTTCAGATATTTCAATCAATTCCATGTTCCCGGTTGATAAGCTCTAACATTAGGGATATGAGGCCAGCTTTTTTTTTGCAAAAATATATACATTAAATCGAAACTTTATAAAGTTAGTTTGGACACCATTTCTTTAACGTATATGCCCTCGGCAATAACATATTGCAAAACATTGGGATGGCGGCTGTCAGTACACAGAGAGACTAAGAATCAAATGAAGTTTCAATGATCAATTGGCTTTTTAAACAGGCGTTTTGGTTTCGAAGATATCAACGTAAACGTTTTGAGGTTGGTCAAAAAGGCTTCTTTTTCAGGCATTCTAAAATGGCTGGAAAAGACGTGCAGATCTCACCGACCTCCACCCTTCCGCAACGCAGAAGTCAACTGCGGTGGCGTGAGTATCTTTTTCCATCTTGTTGAGCTAGCACAAGTCGAGAAAAAATAAGTTGAAAAGTGACCTCATATGAGGTCATTTGTCGTCTGGACACTAGTTACCTGGGTCTGCAGTACTCTCACTGCTCTACTGTAGGCAAGCATCAGTTCAATACTTGGAACTCTGCAGCTGCAGCTGCTAAAATGAGTCAAGAAAAAAGTTGGCCTTTAATATCGAACTCAACCTGCACATGTGCTTCCATTCTTCTTCCGAAACGTGCACAACACCACAGAGGATTTTCAAGACATGAGAAAATGCCATTGCCATCACGACAAGCTGCAACGCTGTTGCAAGAACCTCTTCACAATCACAACCAAGAGTCGCAGAAACGTTGTTCACCTTCAATGCTGAAACGTCTTTCAGTTTAAAGGGGGGCCAGTTCGTTCAACCTGTTTTTTCTCCGCAAACATGTCCACAACCATCGCATTTATTTGCACGTCACAGCGAAACTTGTGCTAAAGCACTCAAATGTATGTGTCTGCCATGACAGAAGCGAGGTTTCCCA
Source organism: Chondrus crispus (assembly GCF_000350225.1). Taxonomy (NCBI): domain Eukaryota; phylum Rhodophyta; class Florideophyceae; order Gigartinales; family Gigartinaceae; genus Chondrus; species Chondrus crispus. The sequence goes on from NW_005178881.1 coordinate 213,208, forward strand.
GATCTACTCCACACCAAACAACAAATAATCAAAGCCTGTCTTGCTATGTTAGGAATGATGCTCACCGGCATGATGCACTTTTGACGAGCTATCCCCGGCATGGTGCTCGTGCGAGTCGTGGTGGTCGTCTTTGTGGTAGTGATCATCGTGGTGATGATCATCTTTGTGATGATCATCGTGATGACGGTCGTTATGGTGGTCATCATGGGTTTGGCTGTCATAATGGTCACCATGATGATGGTCATCATGGTGATGGTCATCGTGGTGATGGTCATCGTGGTGGGCATCATCGTGGTGATCTTCGTGGTGGTGGTCATCGTGGTGGGCATCATCGTGGTGATCTTCGTGGTGGTGGTCATCGTGGTAGTGGTCATCATGGTGATAGTCGTCATGGTGGTAGTCATCATGGTGGTGGTCATCATGGTGGTGGTCATCATGGTGATAGTTGTCATGGTCATGGTCGTAGTGCTCGTGGTCAACCTCATCATGGTCATGATAATAATCTTTTGCGCGGTGCGGGCCTTCGCCATGATGCTTGTGGTGTTTATGATGCGCATGGTGGCGGTGATGCCCATGGCTACTATGCCCATGCCCATGCCCATGATGTCCATGGTGATGGTCATCATAATGGTCGTCATCCAAGTGGTCGTGGTCATCATCATCCCAGTCGTCGTCATCATAGTCATAGTCATCATCATCGTCATCCTCCTCTTCGACATGCGTATGTCCATGTTCGTCTTTCCACGTCTTATGCTTGTGGTGGTGCGGGCCGTGGTGATGACTTCCGTGGTGGTGGTGCCCGTGGTGGGGCTTGTGGCGATGGTCGCCCACCTCCCGGTGCAGGCTCAGCGGGCCGCTGTGGCCCAGCGGCTTCTCCTCGACCAGGAAGACGCTCAGCGCGTAGATGCCAAACGCCAGGAGCAGCAGGGCGACGGAACCGACGATTAGCGCGTTGCGCGTGTCCGGGTGCATGTGCCGGCGCTGCTTGTCGCCCTTGTAGTTTGGCAGCGACTGACCCGGCGAGGAGAACTTCATTGTTCGGTGACGCACGGCGGAGGCCATCATGGCGGGGGGGAGGGAAGGGGGAGGGGGTCGTGGGAGGATGGGATAGCGGAGCAGGGAGTGGGTGAAGGGTGTGGGGGTTCGTTTCGCGCGGTTGAGGTGGGCAGGTTGGGTGAGCGTGGGGCAAAGGGGCAGGCTGAGCAAAGCGGTGGTGGGGAAGTGCAGGCGTTAGGAGTTAGATGAGGAGCAGCGGGCGTGGGTAATAAAGCGACTGGGATTGAGCAGCGGGCCCGTGCGAAGGGGCGGGCGAAAGGTTTGGCGCGGGCGGGGAGGGGAGGGATTACAAGGCTGGGGAAGCGGAGGTGAGGCGTGACGCGGAGCGGAACAGACGTGTAAATGCACGGCAGGAATTTTGAGAGGAGAGGGGATGCAGACAGGACAGGGTTTGCATTGCTGTGCGCTGCCGGAATTTGGCCAGGCTCGCTGAAAGGGTAAGAGCGCGGCCTGGGAAGGAGAGACAAAAGGGGGTGGTACAAGGTGGTACAGTAGGGCCGTTTTGAGGCTTGGTTAGGGGCGCCGCACCATATTACGGTGGTGTACGTGGTGTGGGGGTCTGGGAAGAGGTGTTGTTAAAAGCAGTGCTTTCGTTTTCATCTCCGGCTCCGACTTGTCTCAAATGCCGCGACGGGCACGCCCATGGCCAACGGACTCCCTTCCTTGTTCAGCTCAGAAAAAGATCAGCCATGATCTTTTTCTGTGCTGTACCCAAAGGTTACTGTTAAACGTCGTTGATGCGGACATGCTGTTTAAGGGGTGCTCCAAAAACACGGTCTGACTTGTGTCCTGTTATTGGCGACACGATCCAATACGTGTACAGCACGTACACGGCTGTATCCGCACCATGGAAACCGTGACCATGCGTGCCGGCGACCTCAACAACAAACCTGGATGCAGAGACACGTGTACACCTGTACTGGTGGAACGGCGTCACATTCACCGGAAGATCCAACGATGAAGAGCGTGACAAAAACCTAAATTTCTCGAAATCTGTTCGGTATTGAACGCGCTCTTCGATTCTAGACGGGATTGAATGAAAAGCAACCAATAAGGAAGCTCTAAGGGCCCTATGTTGATTGCGACAACCTCACCGGCAGTCAACATCTCATCGTTGACTGAGCCGGTCGCGTGACGAGCGGATCACGCGGGCCTCTTCCAGGCGCGCGGGGGCGGCATGCGGCCCGCAGCGCAACGGGTAGCGATGTGACGGACGGCGACGCAACAAATTCCGGCCGATATCTCGTCGCTTATCACAGTCCGCCGGACACCCTTCCCGAAGAATCCCTCTCATTCGCCTCACTGTATGTCGCGCTAAGCACTGTAGGCAGCCCATAAATTATATCCGCAAAACTCCTCTCCCGCCTGGCAACGGGCATGGCCAGTTTGCCACGCCCAATGAAAATACCGTCCGCATGTGTTGATTGACGGCACACCTGTGTCGTGATCCAATTACGTCGCGCGAAACTACCACTTGCTCGTTGATCCCCAACCTCGCAAATCCTCGCTGGACACCCCCCCCCCTTCCATCGCCTCCGCAAACAAACGCAATCGCCCAATCCCGCGCCCGATCCACTCGCTCTATATATTCATCAACCTCACCGACGCCATCGGCCTGACATTGCTTTCCCCCTCCCAGATTCCCCTTTCTCCCCCCCTACTCATCCCTCCGCGATCCATCATGTCGTTCGCGCGCCTCGTTCTGCCGGCGCTGGCCGTTGCCTTCGTCGCCTCGCTCGCCGCCGCCGACGAATCGGATGTCGTCACGCTCACCAGCAAGAACTTCGCCGATGTCGTCGCCAAGGAGAAGCTCGTCTTCGTTAAGTTCTTCGCCCCCTGGTGCGGCCATTGCCAATCCATGGCCGAGGACTTCAAGAAGACCGCCACCGAGCTCAAGGGCAAGGCCGTCCTCGCCGACGTCGACGCCACCACTGAGGAGGAGCTCGCCAAGAAGTACAACATCGACGGCTTCCCGACCCTCAAGCTCTTCGCTGATGGCGAGGAGGTCGTTGACTACAACGGCGGCCGCGATAAGGAATCCATGATCCAGTTCATCGAGCGCGCTACCGTCCCCCCTTTCTCCGAGATTGACTCTGCTGACGCGTACAAGAAGTTCATTGCTGACAACAAAGAGAAGAACATCCTCGTCGGAGCTGAACTTTCACCTGCCAACTTTAACAAGTTCCGCAAGGCCGCTTTCGGCCTTCGTGACGTCATGCCGGATTCCATGGAGTTCATTCGCCCCAAGTCCGCCAAGTATGTCTCCATTGACGCCTACAAGGCTGATGAGCTCTATTTGCTTCGTGTCGAGTCCGATGGAACCCATCGCCCCATGAAGTACGACACCGACAGTGACGAGAGCCTTGAGAAGTTTGTCAAGGGAGCTGCCCTCCCGGCCTGGCAGGAGTTCACTCAGGAGAATGCCGAGCTCTATACGGAGCTTTCCACTCCTATCATCGTCGGTTTCTTCAAGGACTGTGAGGTTGCTGAATGCAAGATCATGGAGAAGGTCGCCCAAAAGAAGGTTGACAATGGCAAGGTTGTCTTCGCCTGGGTCAACGCCGTCACTCTTGCCAGCTTCCTCGACTACGTCGGTCTCAAGGACGCCAAGACCCCGGTCTGTGGTTACGCCTTCGAGAGCGATGCTCGCTATCTGCTCCCGGAAGGCATGGAGTTCACCGAAAAGAACTTCGAGGCGTGGGTTGACGACATGATCGCCGGCAAGGTTGTCCCTGCCCGCAAGTCCGAGGCTATCCCTGATCCGTCCGAAAACACTGGCCCTGTCTACAACGTCGTCGGTGACTCCTGGTCTGATGAGGTCGAAGATTCCGAGAAGGATGTCGTCATTGCCCAGGTCGCTGAGTGGTGCGGACACTGCAACAAGCTCAAGCCTATCTACAAGAAGGTTGCCGAGGAACTCAAGAAGGCTAGCGTCAACCACATCAAGTTCGCCATGATGGACGCCACCGAGAACGACGCCCCCGATGGATACAAAGCCAAGGGCTTCCCTACCATCCACTTCTTCCCAGCCGGCAAGGAGCAGAAGGGTATTGACTTTGACGCCGAGAGAACTAGCAAGGGCATCATTGAATGGCTCATGGAGAAGACTAGCAAGAAGTTCGAATTCGATGTTTCTACACTCGGAGAGGATCCCGTTCCTGAGGAGGACGAGGAAGGAGGTGAGGAAGAGGGCGAGGACGCCGACGCCGACGGTGCTCAGGATGACGACGGCATGGATGAGTTGGAGGAGGAGTTGAAGGCCGTTGAGGGCGAGGAAGAGGAAGAGAAGGAAGAATTGTAGATTTACGGTGGGATGTGTTTAGATACTGGGGGTTCTTGGTTTTTGGGCCGAGTAAAAAACAGTGATGCTCGGACAATTTCCATCTTCTTGCACGTAGAATACAAATTGCCGCTTTGGGATATACAGTTCACAGAATCATGCTGTGCTTTGACTGGACTGTGGGTCGGGTTACCGTACGGCTGAAACATCTACAGTATCGACATTCGGGAAGCACAACAGGCAAGTCCTTTGATGTCAGAGCCTGTCGAACGCTGTGCCGCTTTCATCTGAATCGACGAACGTCCACTCGCTGATTTCATGCCCTGCTGACAGTGCATCTGTGCCACGTCGCACACGTTGCCATGCAGGATTGGGGCATGGACTAAACTCCGCGCCAAAACTCCCCGCTTCTCCCGAACGATGTTCATTCCGCCCCAATTCAAATCAGCTCGCCCTGGGCGTTTATCCTTTTTATGATGACCACCAAAGAGATGTCTATTCCACCAAGCCCTTTTTAATGAGAACCATTGCGTACTGCAATATGCGCAGGATAGCACTGTATAGTATCTGAATTTTGCTTTTTGAACTTTTAAATGAAAAGAGAGCTTTCAGCCCCCCTCTCTCCCCGTCGTGTTTGTAAATATTTATTCTTAAGACTTGGAAAAGAGTTTTTATGATGATGAACTTAAAAGCGAAAAGTACTTGCTCTCCCCCTCTCCCGTCAAAAATTATTCCACGGGACGTCAAAGCAAACGCGGCTTTGAGCTTCAAGCTCGACTTTAACAGAGGTGAGATTTCACAATTCCCAAGTTGCAATGATACGAAAAATACGATCTGATCTGCTCCAGCAGACAAAACCGTCGCACGGAAATTGCTAAGTGTTCTCGAAAGACACAATTCTTCTGAGAGTGCTTTATTCGTGGGATAAAAAGAGCAACTCGGCCCAGCTGTCCGACTGTGCTGCACATACTAGAAGGATCTTATGTGCTTTCTCATCTAATAGGACCAGATGCGCCTCTGGAATAGCGGAAGGTCTACACTGCTATTTGTTCAGGCAACTGCGGCGTTTACAATAGTGGCGGTAAGTTTGGCTTTGCTGATATTAAAAGCATCGAACCCGGAAATTTCAGCGCATGCAAGAGAGCAAATCGTGAGATATTTCAAGTTTGATCGATATGGATATACCAAAAGCTTTGGCGAGATGGATGGTGATCCCCGATTCTGGTATGAAGAAGATGACGACGAGATTTATGCGACTGATTTTTACGGCGACGGCATGAGCGAAAAAGAAGACGAATATGATTATTATGGTAGTCGTCATTATGAGTACAATGATTCGGAGTACAGTGAGGGAGGCACTGCTGATTACGAGAGGTTTTATGAAAGTGATCACCAATACCACGATACCGAAGATGAAATGGAGACTCAGTTCGACTTCGACACTGAAGAAGCAGATGTTGATGATAGTGACGGTGGGTATTTTGACGAGTACTACGGAAGCATGGACCATGAAAAGGCATATGATCAGCATAATAATGGTCCTATCCGAAACGAAGAGCGAGAAAGATGGCATTATCTGAACGCAGAAAACAAATATAATCCTGGAATTGGAGATAGCGAAGAAAACGCTGCCCAGTATGAGGAAAATAGTGGCAATGTGGACTACCACATGTATGCAGAAGGCCTTGAATCAAATCTGAACAATTCTCACAAATTGCCTTCAGAACACCAGTATGACGCAGGAATGGCTGAAGAGCACTTTCAAAACTATCCTAACGAGAAGTATACTTGGTATGACGACGTTTATGAAATGCTGAACGACCAAGTACTGCATGAAAGTGACTTTATGGACAGTCATGAAGTCGATAATATCGGAGAATTTGCAGAAAGCCTCTCTGATGACGACTCGTTTAACATTTGGATTCAAGCAAATAGTGGACTGGACTTGCATGGAGATACTCTTAGGGCAAAATGGCATGAGAACTCACCAATGTTTGCCGATCAAGCTACAAAACGACCGGTGATCTATGGACTTGAAAGCTACAGTGAAGTTCAGGATATCCACTACTTTGAGAGATCTGAAATTTATCTGTTGTGAGAACTTTTTTTTTTGCTCATCGAGGTGCCCGTTCCGCCAGGGTATCTAGAGAAAGGCCTCAAAGCTCAAGTTCAGGATTCAAAGCTTGAACCTGTATGTTCCCCTCTTTCTCTGTTGGACGGTGTGCCACTAAGCATGCAGATATAGCCCTGCTTACGCCCAGATGTCGCCCATATCTGACAAGAATGGTCCTGAGGGCCTGCGGGGATTTCCCAGTGATCGGTGCAATGGAGTGTGGGCTGCGTTTGCTCAGTACACGGCACAGTACGCGCCCCAAAATTAAACGAATTCAAGGTTTTTTTTTTTTTTTTTCGGAGTAGGGTAGGTGTGTGAAGATCGTATCCACTTCTTCATACAGTATAGTTTTCCACGCTTGCCCTCGACACATTCTTCCGTAGCACGCATTGGCCTTTCGACAACCGGCTGCTTTCACCTCTTCACAGTGGGTTGTCGAGGAAGACCGCAAGAGAGTTTTTGCAATTCTCTGTGCTGGTCGGCTTGTGCCGTGCGGTCGGTGGCGTCATCCTTGGGTTTTCTTCCGTTGGCCAACGTCACGTTTGCGCTTCAATCTACGTAACAGACTTGTTTCTCAAAATGCCATCCGGGCCCCATGCAGGAAATCGAAATCGTCCCGCTTACAGCGGCCAACAACGCTTCCGCTTCCCCAAGCAAATCATTCAATTGTTTGCACCCCGCAAGCCCATTGAGTTTAAGCCGCCCCCGCGGCAGCGGAAGCTCAAACCCATGACAGGTTTGGGTACATTCGTCTCCATGTTTGAAGATCCAAAAGACCAGAGGGATACCAAAATGGCTGATGGAAACGAGGGCAAGCCTGAAACATCCTTTGAAACACCTGCTCAAAGAAGACGGCGCGTTCGGAACGAAGCGTTGAGGAAGGTCTCGGAAATCGTTGAAAAACGACGAGAGGAGTGGGACCCAAAAAGCGACGATTCTGCAAAGACAAAGAATGCGTATAGCACGCTGTTCGTTGCCAATCTCCCGTTTGCTATGGTTGAGAAGTCATTGCGGGATGTGTTCGAGGTATATGGCCCAGTGGCAACTGTTGTCATGCCATCAGATCGAGAGGAGGTTTCGAGAGGCTACGCATTTGTTGAGTTTGAACGAGAGCGCGATATGAAGATTGCATGGCGGGAGGCGAACGGGATGAGGGTAGGAGGCCGTCGCATTCTGGTAGATGTGGAAAGGGGTCGAACTGTTGATGGTTGGCTGCCAAACAGGCTAGACGGTCCGAACAATGCGTGCACAAGGAAGCGACGGAGTGAGAGGCGGGAGGTAAGGCAAAGACTAGAAAGTTAAGCGACAGGCTTTGAGAAGATACGATGTCTTCTTCCTATACACATATTTATGCCCCATCACGGCGAATTCACATCTACTTGTGCGAGCCTTTCCAAAAAGTCAAGCACTTCATCCACATGCTGTACGTAATACTTTGCTGATGTGCTCTTCCGTCCTACTGTACATGTGTGAACACTAATATCCTTCCCGTCAGCATTGCGATATATTTCTTTAAACATGTCTTCATCGGTTCGGTCATCACCAATGGAACAAACCCAGTCCGGCGCCTCACCCTCGAGATCTAGGCGTCTCAAGACCTCAGCCACCGCTGCTCCTTTGTGCACCCCTCGCGGTCGAACGTAAAGGATTTTTTGCCCCATCAAGACCTCCATCGGACTGCCTTGTAGCACCTCCTCGAGCGCTTGCCGAGCATCATGTGCTCGACTCACGGCGAAATCCGGATCAGCATCTCTAAAATGCCAGCTATATGCACTCTCTTTTCTCGACAAGAAGCTCGTAGGTGTGCAGTCCTCAATTCGTCTCAACAACGAACCGGCCAATTCAAGCGCGTCCCTCATCGCAATGAGATCATGGGGGCTTATTAGGTCATTCCAAGTTTCGTCGCGTTTTACGACTAGAGTGTTTCCGGTTGTTGCGTACGTCTCCTGCTCTCCATATTCTTGCAATCCGCTCATTCTACGGCCCCCAAACTTCTCCCGTAAATGATCTGGCCATCGCATAGAAAACCCGTGTTCTACTGCAAAACCAAGGCCTACTCCTCGGAACCAATCCATGACTGTGTTCTTTTGCCTCCCCGTCACAATGAACACAATATTTTGATCACAACTAGCAAGACGGCGCAGAACTTCGAGAAGTCGCTCAGAAGGTTCCGCCAACTCTGGTTGACTCTCGTACTTGCGAAGAGTGCCATCGTAATCAAAGAAAAATAATCGTTTCCCTTTCGTAGCACGGTATGAATCTCTAACACGGTGTTTTGGCATCGGAATTAGTTGCATCGCTTTTGCCTTGCGAATCGCAGAGAATTTGACGAGATCGTCAATGAAGCGAACGCCCCATGCGGACGCAGTATGCATGACGACATGGCGGTATAATTTCTGGTGTTTCAACTCTCTCTCGAAGTCGGGCATTTCCAGACTCTGAAAAATTGCATCGCTGACCATCTCAACGTTCCAGGGATTCACTAGCAAAGCACCCGGTAAGTTTTGTGCGGCTCCTGTGAACTCGCTCAAGATGAGAACACCGTTTTGCTCTTTTTGACACATGATGTACTCATGACTCACAAGATTCATTCCGTCTCGAAGCGATGTGATTATAGCCACGTCTGCTACCGAGTACAAAGCGCACATCTGTTCGAATGTCATGGTAACCTCTCGATAATGTATGGGCATATCCTCAAGAGTAGCGAAGCGGCCGTTAATTCTTCCCACCATCTCCAGGATCTCGGAACGGAACGCATGGTATTCCTCAGACGCTGACATACTAGGCGTCGTCACTTGCAGCATTACGACGCGGCCGATCCATTCTGGATGACATTCAAGAAAGTGCTCGACAGCAAGCAGCTTGTGTGGAATGCCCTTGATATAATCGAGCCGGTCAACCCCAACAAGAACCTTTTTCCCTGCAAACGACTCCAACAACTCATCCCGAATATCCTTGACCGTGCTTTGCTTCATCGCCGCTCGGAAGGTGTCGGCATCAATACCGAAAGGATAAATGCCAACCTGCACATTGATACCCTTGTTATCAACATGGTCTGGTTGCACAGTGACTCCCAGCAGCCTTTCACAAGCAGATAAGAAATGCCTCGCGTAATCATACGTGTGGAAGCCGAGCAAGTCAGCACCAAGCAATCCCTCCAACAGTTCCTTGCGCGGGGCCAGGGCCCGAAATATTTCGCCTGCCGGAAACGGTGTATGCAAGAAATAACCTATGCGGGCGTTGGGCAACCGATCACGGAGAATCTTAGGGACTAGGCATAGATGAAAGTCATGGATCCAAAACATGGCTTCGGATTCATCAATGCCCGTGCGTTTCCACTCTTGAATGAGGGCGTCCGCATAAAAACGATTGACGCGTTCATAGGCGTCGAACATCTCGACGTGATAAGTCCTCTCCCCAAGGTTGAGAGGAATGTAATGAAAGAGCGGCCACATGACGGAATTGCAAAACTCTTGATGGGCAGCGGCATCTTCGGCATCCGGAAACAAGGGGACGTACGAAAGCAGGCCCATGCTCTTGCGATGGCGCCTTTTCTGAAAATGGCGCTCCATCTTGCTGCGCTCATCCGGCGGAAGCTGTGCGGCGTCATGAAAGGTCTGACCCGGTGCACCCAACCAGCGTATCGGGACCCTCCCCAGCAAATCTTTAAAGGCGGAGAACAAGCCAAGCGAACCATTACTGATACTGGACTTGACCTCGCCGTCGTCGCCAATCTCGACAGTAAGCGGGAGGCGAAAGCTGGCGACGAACAACCTCTGGTGCCTGCGGCCCTTCTTCGGGTGCAGCAAGGAGGCGCCGGTCTTGGGGCTCGCGCCCAAGGGCTGCCTGGGGGGCAAATTAGCGGAGACATTCTCCGGGCGGGCGGCCTCATCCAGGGCGTGCTTATAGTCGCGGACCTCCTGCAGTCTTCTCTGCGAGTCTTGGAGCTTGGCGAGCAGGTACTCCTCGACGAAGACGTCGTCGAATTGGAGCGAGTCGAGCTCGTCCTGCAGGCCGAGGACCGGGAGCTCGGAGGTGAGCGAGCGGCCCAGGCCGGAGTCCATGAAGTCTACCTCGGAGAAGTTGCGCGAGTGGGTGCGGCGGTGGGAGCCGCCGGGCGAGGAGACGAGGACGCGCTTGTGCGGCTTGGAGAGCGACAGGTGCGGCAGGCCGACGGCGGAGGCAGGCGAGGTGGTGCCATTAGAGGTCGGCGTGAGCGGCGGGGACGAGGTGATGGGGGCGCGCGGCAGCTGCGGAGGGGAGGTCACTTTCGGGGTCGGGCGCGGAATCATGGGGGCGGTGCACGGGTGGAGGGGAGCGGTGGAGGAGGCATGGGAGGGATGCGCAGTGGTGTGGAGGAGGGGTGGCGTGGGACAGGCGACAGTGGGGTTTGGAGTCCAAACTTTGGACATGCGGATCAAGGATGAATAATAAGTTTGGAAACGGGGACGCTCCCGGTTGGGGGAGGTTGCCGCGGTTCAGATATTTTTCCCCGCGCGGTGTCGTTTGCGATTGGCGGGCGGCTGGGACATGACGGGCGACCGACAGGTTCCGTCAGAAAATGTACCTGTTGACGGATTCACCAAATAGCACTGCTGTTGCGGTAACTTTATTTCTTCCGCAAGGCGCCGAGCGAGCTGTAATGGCTGGAATGCACCCGTATTTCTTTTGCTCCTACCCTTCTTTGCCAGAAATTTTTGAGTACTGTAGATTATTAGAGAAGCGAATACGGTCACTGGGTAGAGATGCCCAGTGCTGATGTTAAAAGTATCTTCAATCCTCCCTCGCTTACTTTTGGTAGAGATGCTCGCAAGCTGATGTACAAGTATCTTCAGTCCTCCCTCGCTTACTTTTCCCTTCGATACAGTTTCCCCTTGCCCCATACAGATACAGTATATTTCCTGTGAATCTTAGATATCTCTCCACTAAATAAATAACACATCAGCTCCTTGTACGGTATACTGTACGTAGAGCATGGCCCCAGACGACAAGTGTGAGGCAAGAAAAAAATTGTCTACGTACAAATATATGACGTTTGAACACTTGTTTCTCTAAAGATGTAGCTTTCTCATAAAATGTGGCACTGGATTGTGCAGTACTTGGCTTTATAAAAAATCGTCTGCATTGAGGTCTTTGGCCCTTGAATGTTTTAAAAAAATTGGAAGGTACAATACTCTCATAGGAGGGTTATAGCGTGTCGCGTAGAGAGTGCACAACTGTGCACTGAGAAGGCATTGTTTCAGATGCAGCCAAAATCGAAACCAGCTTCAAAAGGTACATTTTAGATGTTCTCTTTACATCTTTGATTCCTTTTTTGGTTGCCCCAAAATCGAAACCAGCTTAATACTGTACCCAAGGGTACCCTTGGGTACTTGTGAAAGGACTGCTTCTCTTTGATGTTTTCTTGGGATGCCCCAAAACACCCGCCTAATCGTAACTCTGCTCATGTGAACACAGTTAACGGTTACGATTAGGCGGATTAGTTCTGTTCACAGAACCAATGCCGTGCACAGTACCCTTAAGGGTACAATACGCGCAGTACGTACGCTCCTATTGTAGAAGGGTACAGCACCCGCATCCATCCATATCTGCCGCACCACTTTCCCGCGCGCACCGTACCGTGTCATACCTCAACCACCGTACAGTACAACTCTCCATTGGACAACTCCTATTGATCGACTCCTATTGTACACTCTCAAGCTGACTGCATTCCGCACTCGCACCCGCACCCGCACCCACCCCCCCCCCCCCC
>NW_005178881.1:225508-232098 GCF_000350225.1 Chondrus crispus
AGCGCGTACGCGTTCATCTTGTGTTATTTCATCGCCCCCCCCCCCCACACACCGCCGCCGCGTCCCCGCTCCCCCCGATCAAGCCATGAAGGCCTCGCAGTCGAAGATGCCGAGCACGGTCGCGGGCGAGACGCTAGCGACGTACCGGTGGGTGCCTGCGTCGTACGACGCGGCGGTCTTCCTCGTGCACGGCTTCCGCGCGCACGCGCAGTTCAACTTCCTGCGCGCGGACTCCCCAACCTCGCTGTGCAACTACGGCGACGCGGCGCGCTCCTCGCTGGTGCGCGAGCTGAACGAGCGCTCGCTGGCCGTGTTCGCGCACGACCACGTGGGGCACGGCAACTCCTCCGGCCTGCGCGCCTACTTCCCGGCCTTCTCGGCCCTCGTCGACGACCTCATGTCGCACGTCAACACCGTCGACCGCGACCTGCGCCTGCGCGAGCGCGGCGTCCCCGTCTTCCTGCTCGGCCACTCCATGGGCGGCACCGTCGCCATCCTCGCCGCGCGCGATAACCCTACCGCGTTCGCAGGCATGGCACTCTCGTCGGCCGCGTCCGAGCCGCCCGCGAGCATGTTCGGACTCAAGGGACATGTCCAGTACTGGCTGTCCGGTATCACTAGCAGGGTCTGCCCTAAGGCTGAGTTGTTGGCGTTGCCGCCGGCGCCGGATAAGGTGCTGCAGGAAAACTTCGAGGCCGACCCGCTGAATTGTCAGAACATGGTGCGCGCGCGGGTGGGGAGGGAGTTTCTGGACGCCTACTCGAATATCTCCGGGAATGTGGCGATGGTTAAGGTGCCGTTTCTGACGGTGTCGGGCGAGAATGACACGCTGGTTCACCCGGAGGCCGCGGAGAGGTTTTATAATGGCGCGACTAGTGCCGATAAGACGTTGGTGAAGGGGGAGGGGAGGTGGCATAATTTGTTGGGTGAGACGGGGAAGGAAGAGATGTGGACGCTGTTTGCCAACTGGATAAGGGAGAGGGCGGACAAGAAACTGGCCGATTTAGCTGCTTGTAACTGAGTCGTCGCTCTGCGCTGTACTGACATCAGTAGCGATGAGACGCGGTCCTGGAGGAGGCTTACGTCATCGGCAGACGTACCGTCAAGACGCCTGTGCACTCGAAGAGGATCAAGGGTGTTTTATATCGAGGCGGTATCGTCTTCACCGTACAGTGCAGAGCTGTACTAACGTACTTGTAGAGAGTCAGGAGTCTTGTCCTGACTCAGGACAGTACCCTCACCCTGACCTTAAACGTGTACACTGAACCAACCCAAACTCGAACCTTACACGTGGCGCCCCAAACCGCACCTACCTGTTTGACCACCTCACCTCGTCCACGCAAAAGTGGTCTCCGGTCTTGCCGCGCATTGCCCAGATCCGCTTCTTCCCCTTCGCGTCCCCTCCGTCCCACCTACCCCCTCATGCTCCCCACCATCACGCAATGACCTCCTACGGCGACGACTGGCATCGCTTTTCCTCTCGCCATCTCGGCGACTGGGAAGGCCGCTCCCTCGCCATCGCCGTCGCAGATGGCTCCCTCATATCCACCTCCTCCTACCACCTCTCCTCCCCCTCGGTAGCCCTCTCCACCACCAACTCCTCCTCCCTGCTTCTCACCTACTCCATCTCCGTCGCCGCCCAACCAGCCCCCACCCCGCTACTCCTGCGCTACAACCTGGAGAACTTCCACTGTTTCCCCGACGGCACCTACAGCGCCGACCACACGCTCCTCGAACTCCCGCATCTCCTGCCCGCCGCGCTGCCCGCCTCTTCGCACGCCATCGAGTTCGCGCTCCCCGTGTCCGCCACGGAGCGCACCCGCTGCTTCATGCTGTACGACAGCGCCCGCGTCCTGCACGCCGTCCTCCTCCTCGAGGAGGTCCGCGCAGGCCTGTTTGACACGCGGGCGCCGCTGGCCCTCACCTCTCTCGTCGGCGAGTGGAAGGGCCAGTGCGAGACCTTCCGCCACCTCGCCGCCGATTCGCACCCGCTCGGCTTCGCGGCCAAGCCCTCCGCAAAGTCGCCAAGTCGACGCGCCGCCCGCCACTACTCGGAAGAAGACCTGCCGCCGGAGCTCAAGAACCCGTCGAGCGGCCCGGATGGCCTGCTGAAGACGAAGACCGTCGTGCAGTTCGGCTGGGACCCTGGTGCGGGTACCGTGCGCCGCGCCACTGTCCTCACGGATATGCAGGGGAATGAGCTCGGGAGGTCCGTCGTGTACGGCGCCATCATGCCGGATCAGAACGGACTGTTTGATGTCGCCACGTTTGAGAGTAACACTGAGAATGAGTCAGTTTTTGTCGCCCTTCCCAACGCTTGCTTCGTCATGGCCCCGGCAAAGAGGGTGCGCGGGATTACTGCAGTGGGGGAGCTCGGATGTCTTATTACACCTGGCTTTCGACGAAGGCTTGTGCGCATATATGGGAAGAGTAGCGTGGTGTCAGAGACACTTTCATCGGAAAGCTTGGCGTGAGACTGGCCTGTTTGCCCACTATTCGGCACCGCTGTACAATACATAATTGGAAGGCCAACCGGCATGAAAGGGGCACCCTTGTCTCTGTCTGTCTCAGTTGTGAAAACCCGGTCAAGGGCGGCAGGAGTTCTGCGCTCTGCACCAGCAATGCCTTTGCCCATGCCTACAGTAGGAGGGCTGCATTTGTACAGCATTTTTCATCGATGGATTTGAAAGCCGTTTTAGTTGGTTTGACGTGCACCCACGTCTCTCATCACCGACCTGCGCCGAAGCATCATTGCATACTTGCTAGAACGCTTCAGGTTTGATGGTGCTCAAACTTCACGTCATGGCATCTCATCATAACAGCGAAACCTCCAAGATTCTGTCTCGCGTCAATGCTTTTCGCAAAAGACCTGTTGACTACGTCATCGGTATCATATCTCCGAACAGGAGGGAGTGCGGTGTCCCTTGCATACCTCAACCTGGTGCCGGCTTGCATGACAAGGATAAGATCCTTGCGCATGAGAGCATTAATTGCCTCACTGTTTTTCCACGGGCCCAACTCAGGCTAATGCCAACTTGAGAGGCATTGACATGCTTTGGACTTGTGTCCAAAAGAGGTATATTGTATGCGGGTAACCGGTAAGCGCCGCTATTCGCTGAGCGATGCTGCTTCAACGTGAATCACTGGTTGAGGGAACACACGCGAGTTCAAAATTTCGTCTACAGTTCGTGATGTCATCCACGTAGCTGCTAACAACTAGTGGCTGAGAAAGCCAGAGCAACTTCGGTGATGTGATCTCATTTGAGACCCAAAGAGCAATGGTTCCGTGCTTGAGTGTCTCACGTAAAATGCGGCAGAATATTCCCAGTAAATCCTGGCCGTGTTGGCGTCAAAGGTATACACTCGAGACTGGGACTGAAAGAAACTTGGTCACCTTCGGCGAATCGTGCAGGGCGGTGAAGTCACTGAGGTGAAAGCAGAAGCCGGCGTCAGAAGTGCGAAGGGAGCATCGGTCACAAGTCAGTTGTCGCGGGAGACCAAATCAAATTCAGTTGCACCGTTAGCTCTTCCCCTCTTGAAGTGGTCTTGCAATCTTCCTGCACGGCAATCTCCTGAAATTTCTTAAAGCCGCAAGCGAACGACCAAATAACTCATGCAAGACCCGAAGAATGGACGGACATGTCGAGGAGTCTCGCACCATCACTTGCGAATGCGAAAGAGGAGGGGCAACATTCCAATTTTGTTTCTCGTTGTGCACGAGCCCACTGCGGAATAGCTTCGGTGACAATACCTGGCTCTAGAGGTAAGTTTTAGACGACGACGTGTTCCGCAATAGATATGTCATATGTTTACATTCATAGTATGTCTATGCATATGTATGTACAACTACGTGTGTTTGTGCTTTTTAGACGGGTAGCTTGTAACGAGCTCCTGTCAACGAGCTTGGATGCGTCCGCTGCGCGTTGAATAATTGGATGGTACAAATTTTCCTGTACTACCGCACGGCATGTGTAGAAACGCCGCACCTATTGAATTTCCACTGAAGCAGTTTCTCTAATGGCAACAGAGCACTAGCACCTTTCCATGTAGGGGATGATTACCATCGAGTGCGCCGCTCAAAGGGCTCCCAATTTAGAACTCTGTTTAGTCAATGACGTGTCCAGAAGTACCGATGTGAACATGACATGCATATGGGGGAAAGATTTGAGAGCATGTTCTGGACCTCATTTGTTTGTATATACACACAGATGCTACCAGCCCAACCACCGAGTCATTGTGGGAAAATGTCACTACTGTAGACACCCCGCTATACTGTAGCGGTTAGCAATACAACAATGAGGTGCGGGGAGGCATTCACCTTTTTGCAAGCACATGGGCTTCCTGGCGGCCACCGGGAAACATGTCACACGTAGCCTGGGGTCCTAGAGAGTCTAATGCGTATAGCCGACTTGCTCCGACTCCGTGTCACATGCGGGTAACCCTTCGTTCGGTTTTCAAAAATACAGGAGACAAGACATGGAGCGTCAGAAACTAATAACTTAGACTGTAAGAGGGGCACAATAGCGGGGTGAAGCGATCAGACGCTAAGGACGTACTTCAACGAGTGGTTCATAATCATCGTAAACGTCGACAGTGCTTGTATGCACGGTTAGGGCGACGTGTCCGCCAGTCTCTTCTTGAATGACGAGGGCGAGGTTGCAGCAGAGGGTAATGGCAGCGCCCATGGCGTGCAAAAGGACTGGATGCTTAGAGGCATCCAACAACGCTAACGCACGTGCCTTAAGCGCGCCGAATCTGGTGGATCTCGAAACGAAGATGTCGTGCTTCCCTGCGGGCGCCCTCATGGGTAAGCGCTTACGGCAGTTGTCTGTGGAGATACAGTGTGACGGGGATTTGAAGGGAAGTGTTAGTCGTTTCCGTGGGACGGTATGCGGTGGCGGCGGGAAGGAGCGGGATGGATTAGATCACTGAAACGGGAGGAGGCATTTTAGGAGGGTATACTGTACGCACATAGGAGAGGGTTGTGAACCGGATCATCGGCAACAGGGATGCCATCCGGGACGTCGCTCGGGGGTGCCGCGGGATTGACGGCCGAGGGAGCGTGCAGAGCCTCCTCGGGCGACGGAGCAGCGGTCGCGAGGGGCAGGTGGCGCTTCCTCTTCTGTGGCATGGCGTGTGGTGCCGGTGACGGGAGGGGGCGGAGAGAGAGGTGTAGTAGGTTGGCGGGCGGAATGGTGAGAGGAGGAGGGGAGGGGATTAACAGATGCGGTGGGGGATGTAAGGCGGGTACAAAATGGAAATTGCATGAGCCAAAAGAGGGTTGGAGGAGGAGGTGGTGACGAGGCAACGTGGTTTTTTTCTGACATGCGACGTCGACAAAAGTTTTATACCATCGCAATGTGGTGCCGTGCTCCTTTCAGGCTGTTCCACCAGGACGGTGACGTCACTTCAATTCAATCTCTTTGCTCTGCAGACGTTTCGTCACGTCCCGGCCTCCGTCATCCCCGCCATAACCCCCCCGACGCTCCCCGACGCTCCCCTCGCACTGTCACAGTTTTGCGCCCTTTCGTGGTTTCCCAACGGCTTGCAATAGCATGCAAACCCCTAGGTGTAGCAGAACTCTGTCCGGCAATATCCTGCGAAGTCTCGAAAGAGGAACAGACTTACAGGCAGAGAAATTTCGTGAGTGAGACGGCTTGTGCGAGTTGGCCTCAATGGAAGAACAGCTCTCCCTTTCTCTTTATCTCTGACGAATGCTATTACTGTAAAGTACAATTTCGTCAACCCGTTGGCAAACGGATGACTAGACATTGTCTAGCGTAGAAATTCCGCAAATTCCCCATGTAGCCGGACTAATGAGTTGAGGTAAAGCACCAAGTCATCATGCTATAATGCGCCGGAATAAGTGCTGCAAAACAGGAGAAAGTTGTAGTTTATTAACGAGTCAAGTAACAGGTTAGAGAGCTAATTCAAGGAAAACGGTCTGGAGGTCAAGTTTGAGAATTGATTTCGATAGAGGGCAGCGTTGATGAGCAGGTAGGACAGTGGCAAACAAGCAGTCTTAATACCTCTGCACTGGTCGAACAACTTTGTTGACGGCGTTGGGATTACCACGTCCCAATGAGGCAGCCGGTGAGCACATGGCGACACCGGGCGCCGTATGTCTCGGAATCGTCGAGCCCATGCCGGCGCCCTTGCCGGAGGCTTTCAAGCCAGCGTAGCCTCCATGCGGGTACCCGCGGGGGGCTCCCGGGGAGTGGTGGGCCCCCGGGGAGTGGTGAGCGGCCGGTGGGCCGTAGGGACGGGAGGCGGGGGCAGTCCTGTTCCTTGCGGCCGGGGAGAGCGGGGCGGCGGGACGGTGGCGTGGGTAGGGAAGATCGGGAGAGCCCGGGGCAGAGTAGGGCGAGGGGGAGGAGCGGGCGTAGGGAATGGAGGGTGAGTTACTTGCAGAGTGGTCGGAGGGGAGCGACTTGTCGTCCTCGTCTTCGTCCGAAGAGGTTGTCGGGTCGGGCCTGGGGGTGGGCTTTCCACGCCTGGGGCTGTTGCCGGTTCCGCTGCGGAAGACGTAGCCCATCGGCTCGCCCAAGACGGGGCGGGCGGCGGCCGGGGTTAGGTGAATGAGGTTCTTT
>NW_005178881.1:232198-249845 GCF_000350225.1 Chondrus crispus
TTGATTTAATATTCCCTATGCGCAGGTACAGTGCATGCGCCTGATTAAATATTCCCTGTGCACAGTTACGGTGCATGCCCCTAAGGTTGTACAACAACCACACTGTACAGCCCTTACACCTCGGATAAGACATGCAAGTACCCACCCCCCCCCCTTCCTCTTAACTCTCTCACATCACTTCCGCGCGTCTTCTTGCTCCAGTGGACACCTCCGTGCTCCCTCCTTAGCCGTTTCGTTACTCACGACACTCGCGCCCCGATCCTGTTGCCCGATCCTGTTGCCCGGGATTACAGTCCTGGACGCAATTGTACAACAGCTCAAATTTCCTCGTTCAACTGCCACTGCATATCTCAACCACATTCGTCTTCTTCCCCCCTCCTCAACACCCTTCATGTGATCTGTCCATCTTTAAACCAGCCACATGCAGTCTGCATTCGCTCTCCCCCCCCCCAGCATTTCGATGTTACGAAACCATCCCTCTAACTTTGTTACCTACGGCACCGTCAGTGTCCCGTGATGTCAATTTTTAAACCCATTTCAAACAATTGCTGCCTTCAGTCTTCTTTCTTTCAAGTACAGTACCAAGGGTACAGTGCAAGTCCAACCTAACCCGCGACCGTGTCTCCTCCTCGCTATGTCGAATGAAGGACACCGTTGCATTCATGTCGCTACGCCGACGGCTAATCCATGGCGAATTCTGGCAACACCACCACATGTCGTCCATCTCTCAACAGCATGGCACACTGTAACATAAATGTCTCTAATCGTTCCAATGATGACATCGAACAGACAAACTGCGCAATGTCATGTCTCTTATACTATCATTGCATTATTGATTGTGAACACGTAACATTACGCATGCAGATGTATCCGACCTCAAGTACCCTTCGAAGGGTAACGGCCTCTCAGAAAATGCAAACTGACAGACATGTAATAAAACAAAACGCGCCACCATGGGACATCCCGCGGGACCGAGCTCTTGCCTTTGCACCTGTACAGCGTTCAAGAAAGAGCAACATGCGGTCCTCGTCAACAAGGGCATGTGCCGAATTCGCACTGCGGCTAATCATAACACGTGTAATACAGACGCGTGCTACCATCAACGTCAACTGTAAAGGGGACGGTGGACAAGCATATGCGCTTTTCTACGCCATGTCGATTTGCCGTGGAAGCATGGCCGCCGCCAATCCTCGTCCGCCATCAGCTCAGTCGCTTTGGTCTCCAGCGATCCATATTTCACCAGAGTGCAACCCACTGCTGTCCAACCTTGCCTTCTTCTCTCCGCCAATCCTCTCTCGTCGCCCACTCGCTTCCGTTCCGAAATCCCTCCCAAATACACAACGCGTACTCCATCAGTTGCCAGGAATCCATGTCTCCAGACTCTGGAGACCAGAGTGGTCTCTCTTCGATGCCCTCTTACGCCGGCCTCTTCAAAAACTAACGCCTTCACCGCACTGCTTGCCACCGTTCCTACGTTCCTACACACGGTCTCCGTATTCTGCTAACTCGTGCTCTAAATTTTTCCCTCTCACTTCACCCGCAGCTACTGCAAAGCCAACAATAGCATAATCATTACACTAATGCCATTCGTCGTGATAGTTACTCTGCGCTACCAAGGACTGCACGGAGGGTATCGTGCACAAGTGCCAACAGAGCAATACGATACAGTACCAAGGGTACTGCACCAACCTCGCCACTATTACAGCACTCCACTTGCCTTCCGAGCCTCTAGAAACCTGCCTCACCAATAGCTTCCGCTCCGTGTTTCATGGGAGACACGTCGACCATTATGTCTCCAGCCAATTTAAATCAAAAAGGGAGCACAAATCATTGTATTTCTAGTCCCTCCTCTCATCATCTTCCGTTCCGAAATCCCTACCTCTATTCGTCATCATTTGTGTGACGTAGTATCAAGTGACGATAGCTTCCCATCTTCAATCATTCCCGGCTAACCGCCCGTCGTTTGTGGATGCTGCTTCTCGATCATCCCGCTTCTCTCCAAAACCATGACGTTCCCATAGCAGCAAAGCCATGTTGTCCAGAAAGTAATTGCTCCTCAACTGACATCGACAACGTCCCGCGCATGCAGGTCCAGACGCTCCGACGCATTTCAAATGATGGCATTACGGTACACGTCTTCGCTCTATTCAAACGGCCGACTCTACCATGGGTCGACGCACATCTTTCCAACATTAGCTAATCATAGGGCGTAGCAGTCGTCGCGTGGTGGTCGATTGATAAACCCTCCACAGCGCTCAGTCGCTTCACTATCCTTCAGTTTTGCTTCATGCCGCAAGTCATTTCAATATTCCATCTCAACCCTTTTCTCTTTTTCTCCGAAGTTGCAGCTCTTCCCGTTTCACGAAACGTGTCTTTGTAACAACCGCCGCAGAGGCTGCCAAGACTTTGTGCGTCTCTGTTTCGCTCATGCAAGCTTTATCATTTATTTCCTCAAATTTCCAGATACATCACAGTCTTGAAAGGGCGAAGCGAATTTCTTCGGACTGATGCAAATGTAGCTTTCGGAGATTGGCAGATGGCAATGAAGCCACAACTGCCTTGACTATTGCCTGTTGAAATGATAGTGGAAAAGGCCATATCGGAAAATATAAATGATGATGCGCAACTATCTGGAGTCCAATTGTCCTCTATATGGAAACTAAGTACTGCTATTTGGAAGATGAACAAATGAAACGCATTTGTCATCGAACCAGATGCATGCGTGCAAAATAAGAAGTCTTCTGGCGTCGTTTTACAAGCAAGTGCTCTAACACGACCAGGCTCGGCGGCATTCCAACTTAGCATTTTGTAAAAGACGTTTGCCTTGAGATGCGTGAGCGATCTGACGTGAACAGTTGTCTTAGCATGGGATTTGAAAGTCTTGTTGTTTTAGTGTAATCAAATTTTTGTAATCTATGGTCATATCGTAATCGCTATGGCGATTCCCATTTTGCTTTCTGGATTCTTATTACTCCCACGACAAAATAAAATCAGGTGAGCAACAACAAGATACACAAAGGCGTTGCCCAATTCGAAAATATTCGGATGCGTGGAATCGGCAGCTGACTGAAAATGCCGTCACACATGGTCAATAAATGCGTTTTGTGAACATGTCAACTTCTTGCGGATAATTTGCATTGAAGAGGCACATGTACGCTTATGCATTAACTAGTACTGTTGTTCTGTATGGGATGTGCGGCATATGCAAAACAGTCTCGCAGTTATCATGCGAAAAGGTCGGTCACTTTCTCGTTATGCACCCAGTTGCATGTGTGAACGAACTGTTGCGACCATGTATGCATTGTTGCCAGAAACAATGGACGGCACGTTGCCTGCATTGTGACAGCAAGGATTGAAGCCTCTAATCGTATCCAGAAATTGTGCGGCACTCCTTCATACCTGGTGCAGAGCTTCATGAGGCCCTCACAATATCCGTCTTGGGTTGTCGTACAGTAATGGCAATATCCCTGGCTTTGTCTCATTGACCTCATTCGTTGAACAAAGAGACACTAAGCCATGCTGCGTATCTCGTCTGATGCGTTTATACGTCCACTCATTCGCTAGTTGAAGATGACACTGTAACACTGTAGTACTGTACCGCAACACTGTAACTGTACCGCTAATAGGATGTGCATTCGGCGGCAGAGTCCTTTTTGAAAGCATTTGTTTTTGTGTGGACAAGAAAACTCCGAAGATATTAACTGCTTGGTACGGCAACATGGCTGCAACAGAAACCCTCCTTGAGATACTGTAGTGCATGCAAGTCTCATAATTTCCTTGTCTTTGGGTAACCGACGTGTTTTGTTCACTAAACCACAGATGGAAGTGGTTGTGTCCATAAAATGTGATCGTGAATTTGAGAATCAACAACGTCTAGTGTTCTTGGCGTCAGAAGAAGCATTCATGCATGCTGTACTGTACTATTGAGAGATTCCAAATAAAGAGCTACCCTTGAAGCATACACCACTATAAAGCCGGAAGTCCCCAGATTCAAGGCGTAGGCGGTCCTCTTCCAATAGGAAAGAGAAGAAGACTTCTACCATCCCTTTTACTGTCTTCTTCTTTCACAGAATGTCCCCTGAGGATGTTTCGATATCAGCCGAAAAACTTGTTTCTGATGCTGACATCAATCTACCGGGAAAATGGTACTTGGAAACCAGACGGCTCTGTGCAATCCTTTTGCTACCGTCATACGTATGTACTGTCTTCTGAGGGTGTGTCTTAACTTGCCCGGGTTTGCTTTGCTTGCCCGAGTTTGCCGGTCATTTATTAATTTATTAATGTAAGTACACGCCTTCCCCTTACGTTAGTAGTGGACAGGTGTCCCAGAGCGACGGTGCTGACTTACAGAGGCATACAGCGCCATAAATTGCCAGAACACAACGGGGAGGACACTGTGGGTTCTACAAATTCGCTCCGAGGACGCATCGACAGGGACGTGACATGCTGCAGCGTCAAACAACTTCGCCCGAGGGACGCGTCGACATGGACGCGAGACGCTGCAGCGTCGCTCGCTTCCGACCCAGAACGTGGCCATTGCGGGTGATCCCAGATCACCGGGATAAATAATTGATCTCACCCCCTACTTCTCTCCTTACTACTCCGCGGGATAGCGTATCTATCGCCGGCGCTGTTTGGTCAAAAAACGGATCTACAACCACTGCCCAGTATCGCCGTTCGCCTCCCCTCCTTTCTTCTCAATCTAATCACTCCTACGCAATGCACGGCAATAGAATCATCACTGCTACGACCGCACTAACCGCAACCGCAGCTCTATTCTCCCTCCTTTCATTTCACCAAGCTATTTCAAACTATCCTCGACCCCGAAAATTCACAAAGCCCTTAGATCTCCGACGGGGATGGACCTTTGTCAGAGCCAACAGAATTTTTAACGACAAAGAATTCAGTCGTACATACCGTATGGAGGGGGGATAATATTTGGTCAGAAACGCCCGCTGCAGACGAGGAAGCAAGAGTGAGAGACTTTGCGTTGGTGGCCCCCGTCTTCCGAATGGTGGGAGTCGGAGAGATGCGCCAGAGGCGCGGAGAACGGCGCACGTGGCATTGAGGTGTGGAAGCCATTTTCAGGAAAGTAGTAGGCAGAGAGGTGCTTCGTAGAGTTGGGTTGCCTTTGCGAGATGGCAGGTGCATAGATTTTTGCAAAGGGGGAGTTGAGGATGTTTTCGGCAAGGGGCAAGCACTGCGTCCACCGGAGCACAGCGTCCAAATTCGAAAGTTACAAACTTACAAAAGTAGCCAATATATGATTGACATTTGTCATTACACACTGACATAACTTGAGCTTGCAGTGTAGGGTCGTACTTAGTTTCAAATCATATATTAACGCCCAGTAGCCAATAGTAGTGCAAATCATGGCTCCGGGCAAGCAAACCCGGGCAAACTCGGGCAAGTTAAGACCCTCCCTGAGGACAGCGTTAGACATCGATGCACACAGGTGCAAGTTGCACCATATTGTAACGATATGCTGGTTGCACCGTGCAACCAGCATATCGTTACAGTATGATGCAAGCTGGAGACTCGGGTGACCTTGGAGATTTCCGTGGCACTGCACTCTCGAAGACTTGCACATCTCTCAAGAGTGTGTGGGGTACTGTGCATGACATGTACTGCGCTGTATTCCACTTGACCTCTTCGTGCTCCCAATTTAATGCTAGTGTTTGTGTCCTTTTTTTTTCTGAGTGCGCTTTCCCAGAGGACGCTGGCTAACAAACCTTCGCACTTTTTTTCAAATATATCCCTAGTTCACGTCGCTTCTCTTTGTTGTTGTTTCCGTTTCCTTTATCAAGTACTCTTCATCACTACCATAGCTTGAACAAAGACCATACAGTGGACAACTAACTCAAACGCCTTTTCAGGTTTAATTCAAGGAAGAGAAGCACGTTCCATCGAAATTCCACCGTCAGTAATTGTTTCCCTTTGAATGGTCAGCCTCCACTGATGAGTAGCAAGATGCAGCTTCCAAGGACAATATTGAATTTCAAATCGATGTGGGGAAAGCAAAACCTCTTCCTCTCCTAAATCCACCCTTTTCATAGACAAACGAAACCTCCTTCAATGCTACACGTGTAGGCTGCTTCAACCGCTTTCAACAAAGTGACCTGTCTCAGAATAGAGAAGGGGAAACTGGGACTCGGCCGGATATGAGATTCGAGATATCACCTATCGTTTTTTTTTTTTTTTTTTTGCTCTTTGCATGATAGGTTGCGAGTTTGGAGCATCTCGGACATTCGTCATAGATTTTTTTTCGTGGATACTTGTGCCACGTAATACTGTACCGTTCCTCAATTATGAGACCTTTCTTAGATATTTTTCCCCAACCCATGGTTGTATCTGTGTCCCTTCTGCTTCCGGAACGGTCCCAGATACTGGACGTTGTCCTGGACCATGTTGATGTACGCATGAGCACTAATACCGAATAAACTCAATAAGTTTAAGCGGAATTAGTAATTGTCTCTAGCAAAGAAAACAATGCTCTGGATCCCCTTTTACTTCATGAACTAGCTGACATGAAATTGCTCAGCCTGTCGGATGGCAAGGAGCTTTTCTTACCAATTTCACCATAAGAAATACAGCAGCTCTGTTCAGTTGGGACGGAGAAAACACAAAATTGTTTCGCGAGGTACTGCATGACTGCAATATGCTTTCTACAGCGGATGTCATTGCCCTCAAATTCATGAAGTCTGAAGACGACCCAAAAAAATGTTTACAGTGCTTTCATCTTGATGAAATAACCGGACATTCAGACTTATGATAATGTGGCAAACTGTTCTTTGTCCTATTGCTCCCCTGTCGGAATGTTCAGGGGCTTCAGGATGATCTATGAAATCCATGCGGTACACTTGAACCACTTTGGGCTCTTGAAAGAGAGTCTTCTATAAGTGTGAACACTTATGACGTGTGAGAGTCACTGCTTTTCAGGAGGGGGTGATGCTTTAGTGTGAGGTCTGCCAGTTTGTGCACGTTGTGAAAGACATCGACGACTGTAAACCAGTTTTTCTCAAGCAAGAGATCGGGCCAATACTTGCCCAAAGTGTATATCCGTGGAACGGATGCGTCATCGCCACATCAGATAACGGGCGGGTAAACATGACAGCCTCACACACGGAGACCGACTCCGCAGGTACAATACAGTACTGTACAAAAAGTTGATGGAGAATTTGTACAATGGAGTGATGAGAGCAAGAAGAATCAAAGGCATGTCAAGATGTGTTCTTCGTTCGAAAAGTCTTGAGAACGGGACTGCACATGTGGAGAGGAGGGGCGTCATTTATTTTGGACTTTCTACAGCACAAGTCCGGTTACAATTCATTTCCAACAAGACAAATTGTGCTCCATCGAAAGAAACATATTTTCTCGTTTCTTCATTCGGCGCAGGAACATGGGCGTCTATGTAGCGACGCGGCGACGAAGCGTGTTACAGATGCTTGACCATATTCACGACAAGGTGGCTGATGAGAGGCGATGCGCTCCGAGCGTTGGTGTTCTGCTTTGGTCTCGGTACTTGAAGAGGAACAGGGAGAAAGTTTACATTAAACAGTGAACAGGATCTGTGTTGCATGTGAGGAATGGCGAGGTCAGCCTCTCTCTTTCGCGATAATTTTTTTGAATTGTAGTTTCTCAAATTATGAGTCTCCGGTATGATCAACAAGCTGGTAAGGACAGTCATGCGATCATATTCTTTCTTCGGCAATCAAAAGATGGAAGTACCGTAACGGTAAGGTGTAGAATCTATTGGGCCCAAAATCAGGGTGAATATTACGAATGGGTGATGGGCAAGGCATCTGCAGTGCTTTAGTGCAGTTGTTCTTGAGATTTTTCGGAACTCACCAGCACTGGTCTCTTTTGCCCGATTTTTTTTTTCCCGGACATCAAATAATCTGCCACGCCTCTAAAATCTTCTTTTCTGTTTACCTTTTGTAATCGCAGGAGAGACACGTTTCTTTTGTGGCACATGCGAATGTCTAGTTTTGAAACGGAAATGCTCGTGATCATCTTTTTCAGAGCGCAGGGAGGAGGCAGTGGACGATAAAAGGCATGGAAGAGCTTGCAAGGTTTTCAATTAAACTGGAAAAAGGATTGGCTTTCCAGATGAACTCGTGGCCAGTGTCCTTCGAGATAAGCTTTGCGTGAACTCTAAAAAACTCTTGCGACTCAATCCCTTTTGGAAAGCAGGGGAAGGTTGCACCTTAAATTTCCAAGGCCTCCTCCGAATATCTGCTTTCGAGAGGTGCATCTGATCGGCAAGCGCAAACACAAAGATAGCTGCATTGAGGTTGTGTGTTTATTTTTTGGTGTGGAGGGAGGTACGCGACGCCCTTTTGCAGTAGGTGTCGTCCCTCAGGTGCCGATCTTTAGTGAGTCTCAGAATAAGCACAAAATTAGAATCTTGCAAGTTGGCCGACATTTTGCAGGCCGGCAGTGGCGGTACAGAGCATGCTGGAATTGGCATAATAATATTTGCCCCTCGGGGCAGGGAGCAATTTCGCCGTGCATATATTAGAGACATATACCCTGCCTCGCAGTTTCACTTGACCTGGCGCACGGCTTTGTCCCGTCACAGGCCCCCATACACAACCTCAATGCTTCTGTCCTTGGTGGCAATGGCCATTGGCTCTCACCAGTAATGTCATCAAGACGAATGCAAGCGCTCTGCATCTTGACCTTCAACTGCAAATCCTCCACCTCTCCGGAACGTCCCACAGCACGGCGTAGGCAATACACAGATGCTTTCTATGACAACAGCATTCTTCACCTCTACACATGTGCCCCAGATTTCAAGGAACCATTCCAGCGCCCTTACCAGCATCTTCGCGTTCCCGTGTGGCAACATCCGTCCTTACATACTTGCAACTCTGCATGCAACTATGCATCATTTCGGTTGTCTATTTTGTCTGTTCCGCCCTCCGCTTTTTCTGTGCATTGCCGGCCGTCTATCTCCAACAGTTTAAGATATGTCACATTTCTTATGACCTTCCAACGCAGCCTTCCCATCCCTTTTTTGGTGACATGCGTTGCCCCTCCTGCCTTTTTGTTTCTCACTCACTCCGCTATGTCGAGGTGGTATATCTTAGAGTTTCCAAACCCCGATGCCTTTCTTTTCATTTTCATATTGCGCATCGGTACAACGAGGCCTGATGTGCCTGCTTTTCTGTTTTGCCAAACTCTGCTCTACCAACACGCCAATTGTTGTGTGTATGTTATTGAGGACCTGGGTTCCAACACTTTAACGGGTTGCCGTGTGCGGCCTGGAGTGCTGGTCCTTTCATGTTCAGTGAACTACTGTCTTGATCCGATATAAAGGAAACCACTCTAACATTCTGCCCTACGAAAATCGGCAGCACGACCACCGCTTCAATCAAAACACCAAAGCAACTTCGCAATCGCCTTGAACCAAGTCACTAGCAGAATGTCGCAAGCAGGTGGGCAAAATCCTCCCCCGAACCCGGGCCCGTATCCTGCACGAAAGGTGAAACTGAAGAAGGGCGAC
This sequence comes from Chondrus crispus, assembly GCF_000350225.1. NCBI lineage: Eukaryota > Rhodophyta > Florideophyceae > Gigartinales > Gigartinaceae > Chondrus > Chondrus crispus. The sequence continues at coordinate 241,707 of NW_005178881.1, forward strand.
ACAAAAAAAGGGCCCACTCCAGCAGCAAACGTCGAAACTATGTGCCACCGTAGAGGAGTCCTGTTTGGATGTGAAGTTGCCTATTGCTTGTTTGAAAGACATTCGAGACAAGAGTCTCGTACGGAAAGTAGCAATGTGGGCAGGCTTGCTTCGAAAAGGTCAAGTGTTGCTCGAGTTGCCCGTTGTAATATTTTTGACATTGAAGGCAATGGTGCTCTCGACCAAGCTGCTGTTGGTAAGCGTTTAAGTGAGACAGTTTTGTCGCGGAAGGCTAGAAAGGGGAAAGGGGAAGGGAACATTCTGTTTCCTTTCTCTTACAGAACCGATACAGGGACTGGTGTTGAAGCTCGAAGGGTTCAAGTCGTGGGCGAAGAAGCTCGCAGCCACACAGTTTCCAATTCAAGTTCAGAAAGTCTTCCGCCCGTCTCCGTACTCTCGAATTTTGTAAGGGCTTGTCGAGGGGATGACTCAGGGCTTTTTGCGGTGTGATTTACCGTACCTCCCTGTGCACTAATTAACATTGACGTGATCAGGCTAACTCCTTCAATGTCCCGTTCCCAGCCTCTTTAAGGCGGAAAAAGTCCATGTAAGTGCTTGTCAACGATTGTTGAGTAAAATTGGGCGAAACTTTTGGGTGTGTTCATTTAGAAACTGCGACTGAGCTATATGTATGTCATGTTGCACTACGGGCGAAGAGACTCCCACACATTCGTCACGAAAAAGGGTGCAGCTAGCGATTTGTATTCACTACTCCTTTGTAGGCAGTGTTAGAGGTCTTGACTGTCGTTTGAGCACATAGACAAAGACGGTAGCAGCATTGATGAAGCAATTCTGCAATTAAAAACGAACTCAAGTCGACGGCAGCAACGGTTCAATATACAAGTCAAATATTAGCAAAAGATACAGATAGTCAGCAAGATGAAGCGTGTACGGTATGTCGTTGTGAGAGTCATGCTGATGTTTTACTTGTGTGGTGAAAGTGACGGCGGCAACAAAAGGGGTGATCGGTTGCTATAAGTTGCTAATGCCATGTCCAGCGCTGCGAAGTGACACAGGGACGTAGTTTGGATCACGTTTGCACTGTGTACTGTAGAATAATAAGTGCTAGTGGAAAGCAGCCAGCTCACGGCACTGCTCAAAACAGACTTTCTGTTTCACATGACTTCCATTCAATCGGAGTGGAAGCTATGTGAAAAAAAAAAAAAACCCCTCTACACGCTGGCGACCGTGCTCCATGGGAGGCATGGTTTTTGATTATGTCTCTTCCTCTTTCCTACTAGGAGGGGAAGCATGAGTGGTATGGTGGAATGTGCATGGTTGCAGTGATTGAGAATCAACAAGATGATGATGATGGTGGTGACGTGAAGGCGTGGCCAACGCCGGCTCTTCGGTTTAGATCCGCGTTTCTCCAGCTCTCGACACATACAGTATGTACTGTACGCTGCGCGGCAGGACCACAGCGCGATCGTGTCGCAGTAGCCGCACTGTAATCAGCTCTATCATTTACAGTAACCAAGAATAACAAGTTGAGCTTCTTCGCAATTTCTCTGTTCAGATTTACGGTAGATTGCAGGCAAGGTCAAAAAAAGTCCTGGGCCAAGCCCCCTATCGTCTCTTATTCAAGTCCCCCGCGTCTCTCAAAGCTTCGTAGTTTGAGATCCTCCCTCAGACTAATCTACTTCAGATCTTGCTCTGGGACCTTCGACACGCACTTGGATCAAACTAAGGAGTGCAGCAAGTCTGAAATACAGTTGCACAAAGCCTTGTCTTTACCCCGGTCTCAACACCTTCGGTCAAGGATATCAGCCATGCTTCGTCGGTTTGTCGCTTCAAAAGGTCCGGTTCGTATATGGCGAACGCTCTGTGAGTCGGCACCATCTGCAATTCCAGTATCATCACGTGAATTTGATCACATCCTTACATCTAGTGAGGACAAAGTCGGAGTCGTCGAGATCCATCGCCCCAAACATTTCAACCTGCTCAATCAAGGCGCCTGGTCTGAAATCACAGAGGCTGTTGAAGGATTTGACGAAGATTCTTCTGTAAAAGTGATCATCTTGACAGGAAGCAAGCGTGTGTTCTGCGCAGGAAACGATATTGAGGAGATGGCGTCAAGAAGTTACTATTCGTCGCGATATAAGTATGACGAGGGCCACTGCGTTGACAGAATCGCTGCGACAAAGAAACCTTTGATTGCAGCCGTTTCTGGTTTTGCTTTAGGTGGTGGGTGTGAGCTCGCTATGGCCGCGGATATCGTTATTGCTGCAGAAGACGCGACGTTTGGGCAACCAGAAGTACAGATTGGGACTATCCCGAGTTCTGGCGGGACGCAAAGGCTCGTACGAGCAGTGGGGAAAGCGAAAGCGATGGAGATGATCTTGACGGGTCGTCAAATGAGTGCGGAAGAAGCAGAGGGTTCAGGGTTAGTATCGCGAGTAGCCCGGAAAGGCGAAGCTTTGAAAGAGGCTAAAAGTGTGGCGGCTGTCATCGCTGGACATTCAAGACCTATTCTTCAAGCGGCGAAGGAGTGTGTGAATATCGCGTTTGACTCAACCCTCTCGCAGGGTTTGATTTTTGAGCGACGTGCATTTCAATCGACGTACGCTCTGGATGATCAAAAGGAAGGCATGAAGGCCTTCATTGATAAGCGTAAGCCGAGCTACAACAATAGATGATTGCAATCATTGGAATCGCCCGTTCCAGCGTGAAATTGTACCATAATGGCCGTTGTAAAGGAAACCAGCTCATCACTAGAAGGGCTGTGCGTCGCTTTTGTCTTGTAGCGGTGACAACTTTGTCGTGCACATGCAATATTGGTGTTCACTCATTTCTACCATTTGCTGTGTTGGGGAGGCATCGTTTTGATGACAGGCGGTCGGAATGCTGGAACACGTCGAGACCAGGTAATGAATAGATTGAAAGGTTGGAAAGAACCAGCGCGGCAGAAGTTCGGGACCGGAGACGTCATTTCATTCAAAGCAGTACCCAAGGGTATCAAAGAGAGTGCAAGAGAAACGAAGGGATATAAAGCGCTCCAAAAATTGAACATTTTAAATTTTTACTGAAAATTATCTGCACACACAATCCGCCACAACGTTCTCACTGCACGAAAATACAGACAGTAGCACATGTGGCACCTCCCGTTTCCCGCTCAAGTCCTCGCCAACCCCAGTTAGTCTCCTTGTCGTTCTCCTCGCTTTCCAACCGAGTGCTTGCGTCTAATTGCCATGGGAGGACCACCGGAGAAATATCCTCAGCCTGGAAAGCCTTACGGAGGGTTTAAGCCAGTGCCCCCCGCCGCCTGGCAATCCCGCGTCGGATACGTGATGGGAGTGTCAATGTGGCTTTGGATTTTCTACCGCGGGAAGAAGGATCTCCCCCACTTGCTGGTAAGTTGAGCCAGCGTCAAAGCAAAGTTTCTTGAAGCGATCATCACGTTTTGCATCAAGGAACGATCTGCGCGTGCGAGACCGTGTGGATTGGGTCCTCATTGAAGCGATGTATTGCCGTGTTGACCGTCATGACGAGCTCACCATTTGCGGAACACTTATGCGACGTGTGCGAACATAAAAGGGATGGAAACACCCGTGGGACCATCACGGAGGCCACGGCGGCGATGGTCACGAAGCAGCGGAGAAGCACTGATAGCCAAGAATGCATGGATCTTGCACAGTTGGAGCTTTTCTTGACTAGCAAGTTTGTTCAGGTCCTTGTTTTAAGATGAGGCAAAAGTGGCCCGGATGTCGTCAGTTGCGTCATTTAGGCATGCAGGTCAGGAAAAATTGCCTTTATTGAGAAGCGCTTCTAGCATTTGTAATTTTTGGTGCCACCTGGATGCAGTACGAGGCATAAGTATTGTAACTCGCATCTGACAAGGAAAGCGTCTGATGCGACGACAAGAGATGCCCACCTCTACAAAACGTAAACTGTACAATGGCGAGCAATCACCATAGCGGTCCAAACGCAGCGCGAAAAAACCCCCATACGATCGATATGAGGCGAAAGGGACGTTATGGCGGTGACGAAGCGACTGAAGCAGGCTCTTCTGGCACAAGGTAATCTAAGTTTGCGAGTGGCGAGAAGACAAACGGTCCGGCAGCAGTCCCCCACACTCTCTCGTCAGTCTCCGGATCGAGCCCTAGATCCCACGCGACGTACTGAGCCTCAGTGAGCATAATTTTGGAGTCTAAATAAGTTTCCTTCTCCTTGCCGCCACGACAAATCCTGCATCCCTTACCCGGCCTCGAATAGGCTGCATACGCGTTCTTCGCTGGGCTCCATTCGTAGACGGTATTACAAGCCTCCGGCATTTGCAGGAGTTGGTCCGCCGTAAGCGGCTCTAGCAGCTCTGGTTCGTGCGCGGCCATCCAGAACTCCTCCGGGTCCTTGAGCTTGTACGAGACGAGCTCAAGATGCCCCGCGCCGTTGTGCACCACCTGGACGACCGAGGACTTGTACGGGGCGCCAAGGTTGAAGTCGTAGGCAGACTCACAGTACAGAGTGTAGCTGTCGAGCAATGACCAGGGCAGCGGGCGGAAGCACACGCGGATGTGGGCCCAGAAGACAGGGTTCTCGTAGGACTGAGGCTTGTTGTCCCAATCGGCCGCCAGCCAGCGCGCCAGGCGGCGTGCGTTGGCTCCAGTGGCTATTGTGCCAGCCGCGGGTGAGGCGGTCGCGGTGCAGCGCCAACGCGTAGATGCTGGACGCGTGGGGGTTGGGAGGAGGACAGGGGCGGGTAGGAAGGCGCAAGTCCTCATTTGCGTTGGTTTACGTTGGAAAGGCGAACGTGGATGTTGGACGGGTTGTTGCGACTGCAAGGGTTGGCCGACGAGAAGATGCAGATCAAGTCAGGAAAGGCACGAGCAGAGGAACACGTCCCGTGCTCCTGGTCTGGCTATGATAGCGGAAGCTCAGGGTGTGTCTTAACAAGCGCGTGCTTGCCCGAAAAAAAACACTTGCTTTACTTTGATTGGTTCTGGTAGTTTCATATTTAATAAATTCGAAGAAGCTACCTCTTACTGATGACATTAGTGTAACTTACGCCTTTGGGACAGTTGTCGAGGTCATATTGGCTCGTTTGACTGACTGTACACTTACGAATTGGCGGACTATTTTGTTTACCCTCCAGATGTCCAAACTTTGGTCCTCCAAGCACGACGTGGGATCACAGGGAAGCACAACTGTTCCTATCGCCACAACATTTGCCATCCCGAAGTCCTTTTCCTGTGCAATCTGCTCCGAGCTCCTCCGTTTGCGCAGCCATGGTCGCTGCCGACCGATATTCTCCGCGCCGCTCCCCGCACATTGCAAGGATAACAACAGGGATATCCAAGAAGGCCCCCATGAATTCCTCACTAGCCCCAACCTCAAACCCGCGCATCTCCCAGTTACCGTGCTCCCCTCGAACTTGTGAGGGCGTATCGGAGGCCCGGCTTCTGCTGTCTTTTTCCGAGCCAGAGACTGATCCCTCGAATCTTTAGGGTGAAGGGACTCCACCATCGAACCCGAACTCGTCTGGACAAGATGGCACGACGGATAAATATGACGCAAACTATGCTTTGAAGGATCACAATGCAGATGTTTCAGAGATATCCAAAATCTATATATATCTCTGCCAAAGAAAGAAAGGGAAGTTGAGGGAGGTGTGCTCGTTTTGGAATTTAAAATTAGGAGGGAACAAGGCAGCGCTGATATTTCGTTGTTTATTGCTTTTGCAGTACCATGAAAAGAAAGGAACAAATTTAATGGCAAAGTTTGAGTCGAACCCAAAATGTGAAGATTGGAGGTCATTTTTTACACAGCTTTGCTGACGGTGGGAAGACTGGATAGAGGCACCAAGTTTTTCTTCCACAAAGGCGTATTTGCTCAAGATAGGGTACAAGTTCGACAAGAACGACAAGCCCATTAATAGTGCAAATAGAAGGGATTCAGTCGTATGTGTAGAAGACCTAGAAGGCTGTGAATCAGAGCGTCCTAGGCCCAATTTTTCACTTTCGGAATACGCTCGGTTGGCTGTTTTAATGCGGGATGACGAGGAGGCACGAAGTATGCTTTTTAGGTTAGGCCAAGAGTTGAGAAGGGCAGAATTGGACGGGGGTACGACGAGGGACAGCTTTTGGGGGAAGATTGAGGAACGGTTTAATGATGATTCGGTTTGTTTTCAATTTCTTCTACAGGACCACGTCGACGAATCTGACCCCTCTGCCTCTCCACTATGCTATAGATGCGCCGATGTGTTGAAAGAACACTTTCGAGACTCGAAAGCGCTTTTCACGACAGCCCTGAGCAAGTGGTCCCGTTCTGGTCAAAACGACACGCAGCGCTTCGTTAACTTTTTGCCACGTAATGGCGAAAATCTATATGCTGCCTCAAAACGTACTCTTATCTTGTTTGTCGTTGCGAGAAATGGGGACGGCGCATCAAGACACTTATTTCGTGGAGATGACGTCCAAAACAATATTGGACGGGGGTTTCGAATGCGGCGTGAGGGGCGCAGATATGCAAAACTTTGACAAGGGGGGAAGGGAGAGTGAGGGGCGGGAAGATAGCATTTGGGCTCTAGCAGATAGTAGGAAGAAGACGAGGAGCAGCGTTGATATGATGGACATTATGGAAAAGCACGTTGCGTCGATTGGAAAGTTGGTGTCTTCGCTGTCTGGCCCGACAACCAGTGCAGCCAATAACTCAACCCCAGTTAATGCAGCGTCCGCTCGTATTGACTCATGGGAGGAGAATAGCTCAGTGTTTGCTATTGTCGAAGCATCACTTATGGCGTTGGAAAGAGCCAAAAAGTTGGCTGTTGGTGATGAGTCGAAAACACCCTTTGTCGAAGTGGCGAAGGAGCGCTACGAGAAAGCTCTCGAATCATATCGCGAAATGAGCACCCAGATGTTCTCAAATTTGTAAGAGGAAGAGGATAGGACCTGCATGAATTGGAGCTACGAGCAAAAGTGTCACTCGCTGTGCCCGGGGTCTGGTCACTTGCACGGCATGGGCTTGCATATCCGGACCTCGCACATGCGGGAAGTTGCATATGCGGCAGTAGCCCTGCCACACGTCTTCTGCGTAAATCCAGTGAGCCGTCCTTGACAGGAGCGCACATTTGTGCTCCATTTTCATGGCAACCTAGTTCTGGTTGAATCTTAACATCACTGCCGTGAGAGGTGCCGGCTCAACCGATAAGAAACTAGTGTTCGACGTCGAATGTTTCCCAGGGCTGTGCATCAGCAAAACTGCCTTCATGACAACGCATGTGGCGGCAGGTGCAGGCGTCGGCAGGTGCGGGCGGGGGCAGGTGCGGACGGCGGCAGGTGCGGGCGGCGGTAGGTGCGGGCGTCGGCGACCTTGCCCGCAACAACCGAATGGGCAATACTGAAGACATCACGCGAAACAAACGGGTCCATTGCGACAATACTCGCGGCCTCCTCCGCCTCGCGGACAAGCTGGCGTCCGCCGGGCTGTGCGACGTCATCCCCTAGACCGTGGGCGTAAAACACGCGCTCGATAGTAGCAATGCGATCGCGACACTCGGCCGCTCGTTCATACTGCATAGCAAGGGACAAGGCGTTCATCTCCTCGCGCATCTCCTCGACAACTTCCTCGACCCTGCCCCGGAGCAACTTATCGACCTTGGCAATCGTCTTGCCGTAATTTTCGGGCGGGATGAGCTCCTGACATACGCCCGGGCACTTGCCGAGGTCGTAGTTGATGCACGGCCTGTTCGCAAACAATCTCCGCGGGCGCTGTCTGAGCGGAAACACCGAGTGAATACAGGCCAGGACCTGTCCCAACCTGTGCTCATTCGCAAACGGCCCGTACAGGGCGTCCTCCTCCCTCTTCTTCCTACGGGTCCTCGTGACGACGATCCTGGGGTAGGTGTCGGAAAACGTGATGAGGGCGTACGGATGGCGACGGTCGTCCTTGAGCAAGACGTTGTACTTTGGGCGATGCTCTGTGACGAGGGCGGCCTCGAGCGCGAGGGCGGCGGCCTCCGAGCCGGTGACAATGAAGTCGAGGGCGTCGGCGACCATGGCGGCGAGGCGCGGCGCGAGCGCGGCGGCCGGGCGGACGGCGGAGACGGCGGCCGGGTGGTGCGCGACGTACTGGCGCAGGCGCCCGCGCCCCCCGCGCGCCTCCCCC
>NW_005178881.1:249940-260222 GCF_000350225.1 Chondrus crispus
GGCGCGCGGCGGAGACATGGGCGGGCGAGAGGTGCGTGCAGATGAGGCGGGGCCGGCAGCAGAAGGGCCGGTGGGAGGGGGGAGCGGTGGACGCAAGGGGGCGGTGAAGGCTGTTGTCAACAACATTGGTGTGGAAGAGATGGGGGGGAGGGGGGGAGGTACGGCCGTGATGACGCAGATGGTGTGGAAAGCTGACATGTAATGTTTGGGACGGTGAATTGTGCACTTCGGTGGCTCGAGAGTAGTCGAGAATTTAATACGAACCGCCTTTCCATCATAGCTGACGATTCGTCTCCCCTCTTTACTTTGCCGTCGACGACGCCCTCCTCCCATAAAAATGTACGACCAACGCGAAAGAGAGCCCTCTCACCCACCCCACCCCCCTCCCTCTATCACAAAAATAAGCCACCACCACGATCCCGCCGATCCCGAGCACCCGCCTTTCCCACCCGCTACGTCAAATTCGGCACGGCGGCCGCTGAGTTGGAGTACGCCATGCCGCCCATCTCTGGCATGACATCGACGCCGTGCATCTTTCCTCCAAAGCTGTCGTCCTCCTCGAACATGTCGTCTTCGGCGCTGCGCGCGAAGCTGGCAACGCTGGAGACGTCCTCTGAGTAGGCGGTGTACTCGCTCCTGCTGAGAAAGTCGCTCGCCGACAGGCTGGATGCTGCGCGTCGCGAGCGGCCAGACGCGAACGACGCCGGGCCGCGCCCTGGCAGGTCATCCCTGTCCGTGCGGCGGAGCAGCGCGGCCTCTGCAGCGCGCGCGACGCTCTCGTACGGGCTGTGTACGTCGCCCGGGACGTGCGGGTCCTCATCGTCCAGACGGGCGCCCTCGAGGCTGGCGGGGTAGTCCTCGTCCGAGTCTGCGTGTTCCGCGTCCGGCGACGGGGTAGTGGGCGGCCGCGGCACGGGTCCGTCCAGCGGTGGCTCGTGCGGTGGGTATGAAGGCGGCGGCGGGGCTGGGGCGGACGCGAGCACTGCAAACTCACGCGGCGGGGCGGCTAGAAGGCCGTTCGCGCGGGGAGGGAGGTGGGCTGCGGCGGCAGGGAGGTGATGGATGCCGTTGGGCACGGACACGCTCGGGCCGATGTCGCGAAAGAGCATGGAGGACGGGTCGCCCTCCGCCGCGTCGTTGTCGAGGTCCATGCTCAGAGCTTCGAGGATACACAGTCCCAGCAGTTGTGTTGCTAGCAAGTATGCGAGATGAGGAACGAGAATATCCAGGCTTCTCCGCCACCTTTGTCGGAGACACTGCCGGACCTGCTTTCTGACGTGGAATCAAAGCTGCTTTCCTTCCCCCATGGAGAGAAGCGGTGTCATTTGTTGCAGTAGTTGGAGCATTTTGACTGCGTGCAATATGAGGGCTCTTGACTATTCCTCTATCATTTTCAGGCGATCAAGACCTGCTTTCCGGATTGAAAATAGTTCGCAACTATCTCCTAAACTTAGTCGTGACTTCCTTGCTGATTCCAGGCCCAGGCCCAGACCCAGCCGCAAACAAAATCGCATCAGAATTGAAAGCTCTTCGCACAAAAAAGTCCCACCATCACCTCTCACTTCCAACCAAGAAGTGAGGCAACTGAAAAAAAGAAACACAAACAAAAGGAGATGTTAGCTAGACGAATAGCATAAAAAATTCTGGAACTGGAAGCTTCCCCGCCGCAGGTCTGACGAATCGCCCATCGCGAATGATGGAAACCAAAAGATTCTTCTTCTGCATAGCATCCATATTATTGCTAGCCTCGTCTCGTCCAGCCAGATCGACATATGCATGCTTCCCCTCGCTGTACCATTTCCTTGTTTCAGTCATCATGCTGTGCTCTTCAAGATCCCTTTCCGTATTGATAGATGCCCTACTGGCGATCTTTTGACCATGATCTACGCAAAAATTGTGCAGTTTCATCGCCAAAATAATCACCTTCGCGGAATCTGAAACAGAGAATTCAAGCATCTTCGAAATCTTGAATTTCTTCACTAAAGCGCCGAACGCCTGCTCAACGTGCATGTGTAGTGAAGAATGATAAAAATTGAACGCATCCTCGACATCTGTAGCACGCGAGCCAGGAATCGGGACAATTAAATAATTAGAACAAACATACGCTTCGTCGCCCGCGATCGAAAATGGCACCATCAGATTCCCCTCGTCCAAATATCTCCCCAAAGCGGACACGGCGTGAGCAAGAGAGTCATGCGTAGAACCCCTGCATATAGCTGAGCAATCTAAAAAGCGATAGTTCGAGTCCACAACTGCTTGGACTGGGAGCGCATAGAATCCTTTTCTGCAATAGTAAGTGGCGGGGTGCTCATGCACCGCTGGCTTCTTGATCTTGATTGCAATTCCGTCTAAGGCACCCACACACCCAAGTAAAGGGTTTGGAGGGGTCCGAGAAGTTTGGAACTCTTCTGAAGACTTCTTCAAACCCTCAAAATCTTCCGGCAGCCCGGGTAAACTTAGAGCACTATTCAGTACATCGCCTGTCTCTTTAAACACTTGATATACTGTACTCCTCCCTACTTCAAAATGTGCCATGCACCCGTATACGGACTCACCGCCCATAACGCGAAGTAAAATTCATAGGCGAGCCTCAGGTGACACAAGCTCGCGTCCAGCGCGCTTCGCCATCCCCTCGTTCTTCGTTAGACGATGATAAACTAATTGTAAGAGCTTCTCAAATGTTTCCGTCTGCATCCGATAGGCTAGGGCGAACTCATTGTCGCTAAACATGCCATTTGCTTTCGAAAATTTCCAAAAACGACGCATATCCTTTGGTTTGAGCGATAACCGGGGCCTCGGGAATTCTGAGATTGCGCAGTGGAGACCTAAACAATAGATAAGAAGTGATGTCCCCAGCATTGCCTTAAGGGCAGGACTGCGACGGCGGCGGTAAGAGAAATCATTGTGGCGTTGTTGTGGCATTATGATGTGGGAGTGATGGAGTGGCGAAAGTGTTGTAGCAAAACAGTCAATACGGAGAAGCGTGAGAGGGGAGGTTATTGAGTGCAGTATGCACATGACTGCTATTGAAAGCGCTTTTCTTGCGCAGGACAATGACTGCATAATTACGACGGCGACGGTAGGGTGAGGCTTGAGAGTAGAGGATCAGCGAGACGACCTTGTAACGCCGCGGTGTATACTATAACCCTAGATTTATGGCTGACAAAATATTGTCAGAGCTGCAGAGGGAGGGTGTAAGCAGTTTGTACAGCTGCCCACGTGTCCAAAATGTTTTTTTAATTTCTTCAACAAAAAACGGGCAAACACGGGCAAACACGGGCAAACAAGCGCCTGTTAAGACACACCCTCAGCTGACGTCGATTAAGACCCATGAAGAGCATTCACGTGTGAAACGTGTGGTATTCGCAAGGTGCCTCATCTTCACAGACGTCTGCCACAAACCAGGTACCTGGTTTGTGTCATGACGCAACCTGTCCACGTGGACAGGTAGACACGACGGACACCGCCGGCAGCGGCGACGGTGGGGAGTATATTAGGGATAGGATAGAGGAGAGCGAAAGTAAAGAAAAGGGCATCTCGAGTCGCCACAGGTTATGGGCCTGCGCTAAAGAAAGCCTCTCCCGCCGCTCGACGATCATCAAGCTCCGCAACCCATAGCGTCGAGCCCGCGCTCGTTGCCAATCAAGTCGAGCAGCTCCACAAACCCGTGTCGAGCAACCCAAAATTCAGTCTACATTCCCCACATCCCCACGCAGGAGACGCAGACACTACTACCACACAGCCTATGCCTGGAAAGAACTCTGGCACAGTGCACAACAAGAAACACGGGACAACACAATGACTCCACGGGTAGTAGAAGGTACACAGGAAACCCCCATACAAGGGGCACAACAGCGCGCCACACCTCAGATCATGATGCAAGACACACAACCACAGTGGAAATTCAGAGAGGAACTCCGAACACTCACGGAGCGTAACTACCTCAAATGGAAATCCGCAGTAACAAACATCCTCATCGAGCACGACCTCCAAGCCATCGCACAACCTGGATTCTCGCCCCCAACACATGACACCAGCACATTCTATGCAAAGGCATTCGCGAGCTGCAATCGTATGATTGCCGCAAGCATCGAAAACGACATCACCGACCTACTCCCAGTTGACATATACGCCAAGCCAGCGTCCTCAGTTATCGAAACGCTGGACGCGATACTCGTAAAGGAATCGGACACCATACACGCTATACTCGAGAAAGAGACCAAGGCAATCAAACTGACGACAGACACAACAATACCCGACTACATCAGAAGGCACCGCATCCAAAGAGCTCGCATGCTAACAGCTAAATACCCTCACATCGCTAACGAACGCACAACAGTAAAATTTATGGTAGAGGGCCTGAGAGAACACCACCAGTTCAAAGACGTGATCCGCGCCCTAAAAATATCGGGAATCCCACACACAATCGACGAACTCTATGAGAGACTACAAGACATTGAAGAAGAAAACACAAAAACCGACCCAACCCCGACATCGGTCCCACAAGGTGCAAGCTCGGGCGAGGGCTACAGACCGCTCACCCAGCGTACGCACCACGCTCGACGAGCCCAGCACAATTACGAAGAGCGCTGGCGCCGCGGGCGAGGTAGAGGCCGCTGGGGACAAAACAGAGACATCAACGCACACCAGATCGCACAAATCGCCCAAGTCATGGCCGCCCTCAACAACCCCCGCAGCGAAAGGGGCGCCCCTCGGCGCGGAGCCGGAAATAGGCGCACGCCACAACGGGGCACGCAAGAGCAAAGCACGATAACAAATGAGGACATGTACGAGGTCGACGATGCCTTAGACCAAGCCACAATCAACGCCATCAAAAACAGATTACAAAACCACACAGAGGTCGCACATGGAAATGACCGTAAGTACATCCTCGACTCAGCGGCACACCCCACGCACATTATTCACAGGGTACCGAAAATGCGCAAATTGCAAACACCACTGACCACGCACACCGCCACATCTACATCAAATGCCGCCACGCACCAGGGCATTCTGAGGACGAAAACTGACCGCGGTGTAAAACTACAACTCCCGGAAGTTATCCACCCCGACATCCGCACAAATCTGATCTCGGTCAATCAGCTCGCAAGACAACACGGACATGTGCTCTTCTCACAGAAAAAGGGGTACATCCTCAACACCAATAAGCCAGCACCACTCATCGCAGGGACAGCGACTTGGCAAAACAACCAATACCAACTCAACAGCGCCGAAAGCAGCCTGGCATACGCGGCCAGAGCCTGGCCACACCGCAGACTGAACACAACGCGCAAACAGCGTGTGGTACAATTCCACATCGCGACCCCCGGTGGGAGATGAGAACCGTCGAGACGGGGGGTTACTACTGTAGTAATCGTGCACGCGCCCTCTGCGAGCACAGTAGTACCTCCACGGCGTACACGTGGCACAACCGTTGGCGCCGGTCGTGGCCACGGGCACACGTGTGCGACCCGTCCGGTAAGTAATTAGCAATTAGTGGTTAATGGCACAAGTTAGCCAATTTAGTACAGTAGCTGGTATACAGAATGTAACAGCTACTGTAGCGGGACAGGTGTCCTGGCGTCCCACTTAGGGGTTAAGACCGGGGGCACCTGCCCCGTTCCAGTAAACGGGGGCAGACTCGCCTCCCTTCCCTTTACGGCTTTTTGCTAGCTCCGTCCGGTTTTACCTCCAAGTCTCAGGCTTCTAACCCGTGACCGGCCGTCCAGATCTAACACCACCGACCGGCTGCGCGTCACCGGCCACGTGAGCCTTCCCTCTTTTCGAGTCCTTCCGTACGGTTTGCGCTCGCGTGGGTTACCCAGCGGCGCGCGCTCCCTTACCTCTAACCCCCCTCGTTCCGAGTGGTCGGGACAAAGGTAGTTATACCACACAGCGGACCACACCCCGCACAACACAATCGGACACGACAACACAGCCACCACAGCAGCCACACGTGAAAACGATAATAGAACGCGACAGAAACAAAAGCCGTAAACAAATAGGACGAAAAACGACGCAACGGCAAACCGACAGCAATACAGAGCGCACTGTGTACCTCCCCGACATAGCCCCGACCCCGACGAAACTCTCCACTAAAGACGCTGCATTCTATGAATACCACCTAATCTTTAATCATATCAAACTACGCACACTCCAGCAAATGGCAATACAGGAACTCCTACCTCTTCCCCCAATACACAAACCCCGCCCCGGCTGTCGTGTTCAGGATGCGCTCACGGCAAACGACGACCAAAGCCGCACAACCAAACCAAACATCGATACGAAGTCGCGGTGGCCCTCTCATCCGACGTATGCGGACCAATAACCCCAAAGTCGGCGCACGGAAACAAATACTTTGTCACTTTCATCGACACCAAGTCGAGATACGCGCTAGTATACTTCATAGCCACACGCAAAGACGTCATAAAACACATACGGAACACGATGGAACTCGTCAAAAAATTACACGGACGAGCACCACAGATACTGACCACAGATAATGGAGGCGAATATGTCAGCAAGGAGGCAAGGCTTTACTATGACCGCGAGGGAATATCCGCCAAACCCACAATACCGTACCAACCGCAGCAAAACGGCATAGCAGAACGGCTGAATGGGACCGTGGTCAGCGCAGCCAGAGCCGCGCTCTACCACAGCAAACTACCACAAGAATACTGGGAAGACGCGTTCCGGGACGCGGTGTTCAAATATAACCTATCAAGACACAGCGCCACGGGGCAAGTACCGCACACACTGTGGTTCGGAACACCCCCGTCCATCAGCGAGCTCTACGCATTTGGACAATTAGGAACAGTTGCCGTCATCATGGACAAAAATAGAATGCAAAAACTACACCCGCGCGCATACCTAGCCCGATACATGCACGCAATAAAAGGTTGACAGGATAATAGTCCTCAACCTCACAAACGGACAATACAAACGAATCCGAACGACAGACTTTCCACCATACAGTCGACAGACGGACCCTGTCAGCGCACACTCGAACGCATTTAAATGCTACATGCCACCACCAGACCCCCACAGCATAACGGAACGAACCCCTCCACCAGCATCGCGTAAACAGGCGCGCCGATACCCAGACGCAGGACAATGGGGTCAAGCACACAATGCCGAACTAGACAAACTAGATGGGGTCAAAGCCATTCAATGGGTACCCGATGTGGACCTACCCACTGGAGCAAAGCTAATCCCATTGACAATGGGATAAAAATACAAACGGACAGAGGAAGGGGACATAATTGAAAGAAAAGCCAGATGCTCCCTCAGGGGAGACGTCATGCGCCCCCACCAGCATTATAGTCCAGACCACACGGCCGCCCCGATGGCCGATAAAACAACTATACGACTGCTACTGGCCATCAAATCCGCAAAGGGACTCATTGCCGAACACTTCGACATAAAGTCAGCATTCATACACGAAAATTACAAATACGACGCAGACGTGTACGTCAAACAACACCCTCACTTTAACGGATACTACAAACACGGCGGAAAAGGCGGAAAACTCCTCAAAAACTTATACGGTAGTCCTTCAGGGGGGTACTACTACCTACAAGGAGCCCAGAAACTGATCACACAACACAAGTACACACAGAGTCAACAAGACCCATGCTTCTTCTACAAAATTCAAAACAAACAGCGATATATCCTCATCGGCCTAAGCACCGACGACTTTCTCGTGGTATCCACGCACCACGACCTCATCGCCGAATTGCAAGACACGTTGAAAGACAACTACAAAATCAAAAGACTAGGACAACCAAAACTGTACATAGGATGGAAGATATCTCACGGCGAAGACGGATCCGTACACATAAGCCAACCTCGCTATGTGGAATCGGCCCTGGACAATGCGCGCATGACCGAAGCTAATGGTAGAGACACACCCCACGCCAGCGTAGTCAAATACCACTCAGCATCCTTCGATGACAGGCCAGTTCCACACTTCGCAGAAACGTTCCAAAAAATCGTGGGCGAACTGCGCTACATAAAAGACTGCACCCGCCCCGACATAAACTTCTACGTCACTAAGCTGTCCGGCGCCATGCACAACCCAACCAAAAGACACTGGCTAATCTTAAAAAACACACTGTGGTACCTTATGGCGACCAAGGACGAAGGCATCTTATACAAAGCAACGCAGAAACAAACAAACCTAGTCGCCATGCTCCTCAAAGGAGAAAAGCGCAAGCTGCACCCAATACACACATATACAGACGCGGACTTCGCAGGTGACGACAACGATCGCAAGTCGACGTCCGGAACAGTTCACTTATTCAACGGCGCCCCGATCGCATGGAGCTCGGGAAACCAGTCCTTACAAGCCCTCTCCACCTGCGAAGCCGAATATATAGCGGCAACGACAGCAGTTCAGACAACACAGTGGCTGAGGAGAATCTTGAGCGAGGCGCAATTTCTACCGAATACCCTCACACCGATCTTCGTAGACAACAAAGCAGCCATCGCAGTAGCCAAAAGCGTCGCGTCAACACGCAAACGAAAATTCATAGACCTAAGGCACCACTTTTTGCGCGAACACATCAAGAACGCAACGATCAAAGTCATACACGTACCATCCAAAAGCATGCTGGCCGACCTACTAACAAAACCCATTGGCAAACAAACGTTTCTCCCTCTCAAAACCGCGCTGAGCATCTTACCACTCCCCACGGCCAAACGACAAAAGAACATACCCTCTCCGCAAACTAAACATGCACCGGAACAGGAGGCGTGTCAGGACGCTCAAAAGAGAGGAACGGCCCTCAGAGCGCAAGCAGATGTTCCGGCACATACCGCCAGCGACGAGTGTCAGAACGCAACCTGTCCACGTGGACAGGTGGACACGACGGACACCGCCGGCAGCGGCGACGGTGGGGAGTATATTAGAGCTCAGCCACAAATATCGAGCTATTGCGCAAAGACCTTTCGGTGCATAATTGTCTAGACATTTCAAATGACGCCCGTCAAAGTGCTCATAAAATGATTAGGCCAGAGGCTTTGGTATTGCAATTGAAATTTATTGTTTTCCGACATATCTGTAATTACTCAACACCTATTTCATATCAAAAATAGTTTGCAGCAACAAATATCCTAGCGCACCAATCACCGAGACTGAGTGTCTTCGTCAGAACCAATCATGCTGCGATACCTGGTATCCATCTTTTGTCGACGCCTGCGACAGTAGCGTTCTTGCCGCAATTTGCGCTTCTCTAAAAGGTCACCCCCGATACTGTAGTTGCGATTTTTGAATCGCTGATAGAAGTCCAAATCGTCACAACGCAGGCCGTCGACACGAACATGCGCGTTTGTCAGCGCTAGGCAGAGCCTAAAAATGGGATCATAATTGGCTTCACTCCACCGATACTTGCTCCCAACCACTCCCCAAAGCGAGCATAGACGCCCAAAAAAATTCTCCACTATGATTCTATCCGAAGATAGTTTGCGGTTAAAAGATTCCTCCTGGAAAGACAACATGCCACGGGCAGGACGCTTGTGGGGTGTAACGGCGCGCACAAATTCCATTGCCCCCTGGTAACATTTGTCTGCAATAAGGCACCAATGCTCCGGAAACTCCTCCGAATAAAGTCCACCATGTGTCATTTGCCCCTCTTCGTCACACTTTCGCAAGGCTGTGTCGTGAAAAGTCTTGTTGCGGTGCATAATATCGATGTCCGAGTAGGACCTCGGATAATGTTGTGTAGAATCAATCGCAAACCCGGTCGGTAAGACCGAAACCTCTACTTTATACCCATATAATTTGTGCTTCTCCGAAGAATATTTTTTAGATTCCTCATGATTTCCCGATGGCCGATTCGTATGCTGAAACATCACGTCAGTTGCGTACAACGCATACCTGAAATTGCTAAAGGTTTTCGCTTTCTCTTCCAATACAGTCATGCTGTGATGCTCCATCGTCTGGACTACAAACAGAAGATAGAACTCATCCGTTATTAGACGGATGAAATTCATTATAAGACGCTCGAAAGTTGGCCCTTTGATCTTAAAAATACGCCCTAGGAGGTCCCAATTACCGCCGTGCTTGAGGACCGTAATCACTATGAACAAAACGTCTTTGCCCGTAAACGGAGATTTGCGTCCACGCCCGACATTGAATTTTGACGTTATAAAATCCGCAAACGTCGTCCAAATGCTTTGAAATTGCCGAATATTAAAGTTTGTCATTTGGACGATTGACGCAGACCCCCCACTCTGATAGAATGTGTCGAGAATGGGGGACGGAGAGTCACAATCTTCGTCA
>NW_005178881.1:260360-265839 GCF_000350225.1 Chondrus crispus
ATCACGGCGGAGGGCTGTGTCGGCGAGGATCTGGATACCGGCGGTGGCCTCGGTGGCCGAAATATTCTGCATGTCTGAGTCCGTGATGAGGCGGGGCACGGCGCTGAAAGTAGAATTCGTAGCACGAGGAGCGATCTGTGCTTTTCTTTCAATACAACCAGGAGAAGGCGCGAGGGGAGTACAGTGCCTGGTAGGGGAAGGTGCGGCTGGTGTGCGATCGGGGCACTGGGAAAGCGTTAACAAGAGAGCACGAGGTGTGCCCGGAGTTGCGTTGGGCGCGCGTGGGTGCAAAGAGGAGGGGAACGGCGGGGATGATTGCGAGGGGATGGGTGGGAAGGCGGCCGGAGAGGACGGCGAGGGGGGCAAGGGAGCCGCCGTTGGGGAGCTGGTGTGGATTTGAAGGGTCAGCGATGTGCATTTTTGACTGTATAGTGAGATGACGCAATGGGTCTACGTGTCAACATGGAGGTATTGCGCAAATACAGTGCGTTTTTTGAAAAGTCCGCCCAAATGAGCGTGGTTGTCTTTTTATTGTACAAAAGCGTTACTGTCGAGAAAGGATCTTTGATGTACCTCCATAGCCCCCCAATTTGGTCCCCTTTTCAGGAAAATGACTGTAAATGCATCAAAATAGCTTCCAAAACTCTGCAAATATGTCTCATGATAGACCTGAATGAGAGCGTTCAAACAAACCTACATTGGCCATGGTTGGAGACCTTTTGCGACGTACCATCGGGCTGTTCGAGCCTGTTTGGCCCAGAGGCCGGTTCGGGATAACTCCCCAATTTGGTCCCGCGATTTTATGCAAATTTTTTAGCTATTAAAAAGGGCCGCAAGTGTGTTCGCTGCGTTGTGTGCTGCCGCAGCTTCAACGCCTGTGGGCGCAGACAGAAAGCCAACAGACGCTGTTCGTCCGGCCGCTTTCGCTGACTGATTGCGCGTGCCCTTCGACGCGGATAACTAGTCCCAGTAGACCGCGACACACCGGTTCTCGATAGGGAAAAAGCTTTCGTAGCCCCACTGGCAACGAGCTGGACAAATTCCTCTCGAGCCGCCTTTATGCCTTCATCGCGAACATCTCTCTCTTTCGATGCCCTGGTCTCCGCCCTCATCGATCCGCGCATTTCTCTAAAGCGACTGTGAGGAGCTCTAAGGCCTTGGAGCTCTCCAAGGCCTTAGAGCTCATCATAGTCCCTCAAAGAAAATTTTGTTACGCTGAGTTGGGGTCTTCTCCGAAAACGCGCCCTTTTCCGGTGCTCAAAATGCATGTTTCCGCGGGAGAAGCCGGCATTGGCTCAATGCGTTGGAAAGCTCTAGTCCTCACCTTTAATATAGTGTGGTTTGCGTCACCTGTAGAAGGCGCACACGCGACATAAAAGCCTTTGAAGGAATATGGGACCAAATTGGGGGGGGGGCCCAAATTAGGGGGCTATGGAGGTACGAAATCTCGTCAAAAATCGTGCTTTGATTAGTTCCACAGATAGTATATTGTCATTTCTATATTACTTGGTCCGTTCTATTTTTAGGCCTGTTATTTTGCAATTATCAGAATATATGCTCAGCAATCGCGGATGTGCGTGGGAGGTCTATTAAGGATAGGATAGAGGAGAGCGAAAGTAAAGAAAAGGGCATCTCGAGTCGCCACAGTTTGGATGACGAGCGGAATTACCTTTACAAATTGTACAGCAATCCAGTAGCACTCGTCCAAGTGGCGCTGTTTCGTACAGAGCCATAAGATAGGATATGCCCTTATGATACCCTGTGATAAAGGTAAAGAAGAAGGGCACGGTACACACGTGGACAACGTTAGGATATGCCTCTACGATACCCTGTGATGGAAAGATGATTAAAAAAACACTGTACACACGTGGACAGAGTTATCAACAAAACGGACCTCAACTCGTTGTATTCGACAAGGTTTGGTGCCAAACCCTGAGCGGCGCGAAAGATGGGCAAGTCTGACATCAGACATGCCCATGCAGCACCCTTGCATTTCCTGGCTCATGTGGAGGCACACCATTGGTCGTGTGCACACTCAACGTTCTGGCCCGTCCAGTTGCTCCGAATCCCTCCTTTGTCCCATCTGCATTCCCGTCTTCCCCTCCTCCGCTACAAACTACCTATGCTGACTTCCAGCCTCCGACCTCTCCTCATCGCCCCCGGCCCCTCACCTTCACGCACACCAACCATGCCTCCATTGCCCCCCTCTCTCGACACCCTAGCCCCCGACCTCGCGCACCTAATCCTCTCGCACCTCAGCCCGCGCGAACTCTCCACCAGTGCCTGCGTCTCGCGCTCATGGCGCCGCCTCGCCCTTGACGACCATCTCTGGCGCCGCTTCATCCGCGCGCCCGCCGGCCTTGCCCGCGCGCACTACGTTCGTGACACGGCCTGGCGCACCGCGCGCGCCTACCACACAGTCTCCAAGCCGCTCGCGGCGCCCCCCTCCGCCGTCCAGCTTCTGCCCGACAAAAGCCTTCTCGTCGCCAGCGTCGCGTCCGCACCCTCAACTCCCCTCGCGTCTGCGTATCGCACAGGGGAAGTCGTCATGGTCCGCCCGGCCGCTCTGGAGGGCGCGGACCCCTGCTGTGTGCGCACGCGCTTCTGCAGCGAGAGTGGCGTCGCGTACGTCGCCTTCGGCTATCGCAAGGGCTTTGTGTGTCTGTACGCCGTCTCAGTAGACGACGAGACGCAAGCGACGCCGACAAAGATTCTCACCGCCCGCACGCGCAACGCGGAGCCCGTGACGTGCGTCGACATGCTCATGAGCAAAGACGGCGTGGGCGTGATCTGCGGCACGGCGCGCGGCGGACTGGGCGTGAGCTGCGTGACTCGGGCGGGCGGGGACGCAGATGCGGTAACGCCAATAGCATGCGCGGCGATGTCGGAGTACGGGCTGCGGTCTATCGCGCTGGGGGGCGGTGTCGGCGACGTAGCGGTCGTCGGCACGGACGGGGGTGAAGTGATGACGTACGACGTGGAGCGCGGAAGACGGATTCGGTGCTACGTCGGGCCGTGCTGGTGCGCCGTGAGCGGGGTGGAGCAGGTCGGAAGGTGCGGGATGGTGGTCGGGGGATACGCGCACCGCGTGGCGGGCAACGGGCACGGGTCGGCGGTGGTGGCTTGGGACGGCGGCAGCGGGACGCGCGTGGCGGCGTTTGGGCGGACGGAGGAGGTGCGGTGGTCGGGCGCGGTGCCGACAGCGGCGGTGGGGGGGCTGAGGGCGACGGCGGGGAGAGTGGCGGTTGCGGCGGGCGGGGTGGCGAGGGTGTATGAAGTGGGGAGGTGGGATTGCGTGGTGGAGGCCGGGTTTGCGGAGGCGGGGGTAGATTTGGATGAGGGGAGGCTGGCTGTGGCGGGGAGATTGGGCGTGCATGTGTTGGACTTTGAAAGAGGCGGGAGGACGGAGAGTGATGGGGTGGAGTGGTTTAAACCCAGTGTGCGAGAATGGGCGGGCCGAAGACATGCAATGGCGAGATCGGTATGAGCGGTGGGGGTACTAGTGTAACATGTGTATAGTAGTTGTGGGATTTGGGACTGGGTTGAACTTTACTGTAAGGATACGGGGGTTCTGTGGACTGTAGTGTAATAGATTGGAAGACAGGTGCAACAGTACCCTGGTACAGTACTGTATATTTTGCAGAGGGGCGAGTGGAGCCATTGATCAGAGGGTTGCTATGGACAAGTGGACGTAGAGGCTTCCGGGCACATGTGTGGGGACCAATGATGGTGAAGAATCGGAGGGGGAGGCGTGGCGGCGGTTCGGGGAGTCGAGTCCAGGATTACACCCTGTTGGTGGACGACGGGAGCGCAGGGAGTGGGCCCCACTGCAGGGTTTGCAACGGTGAAGTCCAGATATGTGCGTCAAAGGGCGCCGTGCAGAGAGGAGGCGCACATTGTGGAAGGAGGGCGAAGGCCCGAACGGGGCTTGCAACGGGAGCACGTTGGCTCGGACCACTTCGGCAACGGACTCGCAAGTCGAGAACTCGTCCATTCGTTTCTGCCAAATAACGCCCGACCAAACACACGCTTTCGCGCCCCAAGACCCATAAACAAGAGGCAGGCAATCCCGTGTCTTTATCACCGACGGTCACCAGCGACCTTGTCACAACACAAAATAAAAATAAAAAAACTATTTCCACTCGCGCACATAGTCGGACGACTGCGACTGTCCCAAAATATCACCCCGCACTATGTACAAACAACAACACTGTGCAAAAGTAGGGCTTCCATAAGGGCATCCAAAAGAAAAGAAAAAAACATTAATGAGTTGTGCCTCAAAACATCTAACTCTTTGTCAGGAGGACGCTGTCATGATTTTTGCCCTTTGATTCATTCTCGCCAGCTGAGTCGTCCCACCAGACTCCAACTTTCGTTTCCGCCCCTGGCCAACGCCTTCCCCTTCTGACCAAACACTCCGACTCCCTCCGCTTGATCCCCCGCTGGTCGACGTTGTCACAGTAGCAGCGCTGGTCTCTTCCTCTTTTGCCTTCTTGTCCTCAGTGGCTCCACTGCCAGCCAATTCCTTGCGCGCCTGTTCCCCAAGCTCCGAGATCTGCCTCCGGATCGTAGTGTTAAATCGATTTTTTGTTGCGTTGTCCGTGCGTCCTTTGAGCAGCTTGGCGATCTCGCTCCATCGATTCCCCAGCCGTGCATGAGCTTCCATTACGATTTGGTCTTCCTCGGCAGTCCACCCACGTTTGGTCAGATCGGGCGACAGTTGGTTGAGCCATCGCTCCCGCGCTTGCTTCCCAGTTCGCCCGACGATGTGGCTTGCGATTACCGTCCATCGTCGAGCTCCCATTTTGCCAACGAGATCGGTCAGGATTCGATCCTCCTCCGGTCTCCACGGGCCCTTGACCTTGCGAACGGCAGTAGCCAGCCCATTGGCGCCAGCCCCGCGAGGTGCAGCGCTTCCGGGAGCCGTGGCCGCTGCCGCAGCGGCGGCTGTAGTGGTGTAGAATTGCATGGGTATCTGGGCGGATTCTGGAGGGAACGAATGCATGTTCACCATGTGAGGATGGATAGGGTGCTGTGCAGATGCCGGCGCTGGTCCAGTGGGATACTGCATGGATGCAAAAGGAATGATAGTGTGCGGGGGCAGTAGATGCGGAGGGGTAGCATAGTGAGGGGGTGGGGGTGGGCCAGCGACGTACATGGGGAACGGAGATGGGGTCGAGGAAGGGTGTCCTGAGAGGTTAAGACGAAGGGGATGGTGCTGTGGTTGGGAGAGGGCGGGGGAGAAGTGATGCGGGTGGGTCGGGGGTGCAGAGGGCGTTTGCGGTTGAAGATGATGCGGAGTCGGGTGATGTGGTTGCAGATGATGCTGTGGGTGGGGATACGACATGGAGGGACGGGTTCCTTCGGCGGCTAGACAGAGAAGATGAAGGGCGGCTTCCTTGGGGGTATCTCGAAGCGCTGGGGTAACGGGGGAGCCGAGGTGCTGTGGTTGCTGTCTTGCGGCGGCGCAGTGCGGCGG
>NW_005178881.1:266223-271800 GCF_000350225.1 Chondrus crispus
ATCGGGGCTGAGATCGGAGATGAGGGGAGATACATAGCTGTTGGATGGGATAGCGTCGAAACCGGAAGCGGACATGTTGCAAAACCGCCGCCTGCAAAATTTGCACCTTTCGAAGCGGACCTTCGGGCGGTCTCTGCGCCCGAAGGAGATCGGGAGGGAGATCGACCGGGCGCGATGTGCGCGCCAATGCACGGTGCCCAAGTGTGCGCCGAGCATAGGCGTTGCCCTGTGGAACGCAAAGGCGTGCCCGCCATAATTGGCGGAGCGCGCGCGCCAACGTATCTCCCGGGCGCCGGTATTATTATCGCGGCGCGCTGCCATCCCACGCATGCAGATCGTCGCGAGAGCACCCGCCGTCGCCATCCGCTTGTGCGTGAGCACGGGCCTAACGGCTGTAAGCCTGGCCGTTGCGCTCCGCCCTGACGTGCGGGGCCGCAACCGCCCCCCACCACAACCGATCACAAGCCGGGAGATTTCCACACCCCGCCCGCCGGCTATCCAACCGCCGCACACCGCCGCGAAGGGCTTCTGCGTCGTTGCTCGTCTTTGCGCCCCGCTCCGTAGCTGGGCGCCGCCCTGCACCGTGGACCGCGGCCCCCAGCGACCCCCTGCGCACAACATAGAATGCCCCAACACCCGCCTCCCGGGGCTCCACCGGACAAATACTCCAAATCATCCACCTGTCCATCATTCCATCCCGCCACCCTCCTACATTATCCTGGATACACACACCCAACGTCGTTTTTCTATCTCCGCTCCTCTCTCCCATCTCAATCCTCATTCCGGTTTTTTCTCCCGTTCTTGAGATTTGATCGCCACGCTCAGCCATGCCCCGTTTCCGCCACCGCTTTCGCCAACAATAACGCGTCCCGCCACCACCTTCCAATCTCGCAAACGACTCCCGCACATACAACGCTTAAACGCACCCCGAGCATTGAGAAACGATTCTGTGCAACGCCCAGCCCTGAATGCACTGTCCGTGCAGCTGCCTCTGTTGAGCGCTGTTCTATCCATTTCCCAGTCACTCTAGTCATCATACCTCACACCTTGCTCCGTTCGAAACACTTTTCTGTCATCACTATTTATCACTTCTTCATTCCAACCTGTCCTTCGTGCAGTAAAAACACCAGTGCTTGCTCTCTCCCTCACATCCCAGGTCTCGTCATCGCTTTGTGATCGCATAGCTATATTCGCACTTGTACAGTACACTCGCTCTACAACGGCACTGTCCTCAAAGAAACCTCTACCGCAAAAACCACCCCCCTTTCACTCTAGCTGCGCAATGTCAAACGAGTGTAGAGCCGCTGAGCATGCTCCGGCAGTCGCGACAGGTGTCCATTTGACCTTTCGCCTGCCGAATAATGCCGCTGATACTGCCGCCCTAAATCTCGCATGCAAACCCCTAGTAAAGCAATTCCGATCACGTATACCGAACACGTCATCACGTGCATTCCGAAATTGCCCACAGACCATCTTCCCGTCTTCTCCTTCTCAACCGTCTCACTGCCCTCCCTAGTCTTCCACAAAATGCTTCGCCCATACTTCACATGTAAGCTGCTCCCCTTCCCGGCTTGCCTCTCTAAAAGCTCCACTAGGCAGTCGTAGCTTGCTTGCACCCCTTTGCGCCCACTTCGACACAACATCGCACCCTTGAAGAGAAGCTCAGCGACTCTCGCTTCGTCGCGGCCCTTCGCGATCATCATCACTTTATCCGCGATCCGCGAGACGCACAGTAGCTTGCGCGATGCATTCTGCTCGTGTACTGTCGAGCACGTACACACCATCCGCCGGATCCCAAATACACCGTGCGCTTTCTGACACTCCATCTGCGCCTGCAGAAACTCGTATTCGTCCTCTTCTTCGCTTGTACCCCACCCGTCTTGTGCCCCTTGCCCCTGGTCCCCGCCCAAACTCCTTTCCTCAGATTGAGACTTTGAGTAGGAGCCTCCGGTACCACTTGGCCTGCGCAGAGGCACCACGATTTCGTACCCAACCTTGCCGTCGCCTATCGTCCGAAGGTATATGCCATCTACTGCAGGTTCTGACCTTCTCAGCATGAATCGGTACTCAGACGTAGTCGCTTTGGGTGCCTTCGAAGCTGCACTTGAGTTGCTTGCCCAGTTCAATAAAGCCTTTTCTTCCACTTCCACAGCAAGCTCCTTCTTGTAAAATACTGCCCGAAGTGAAGTCGCACCTTGCTTCCCATCATCCGGAAGATAGTATTCCCTCCCGTATACTCTAGCAATCAGCATCGTATCGTTCATAGACATCATTCCGTATGCTCTTTTCTTAGGCCCTGTCATGAATCGCCCGAGGTACAGCCGTATATCTTCAAGCGACGCCGAAATGCCTTCCAGAAACGACACGACACGCATCTTTGTTGTTACGACGTCCGTTGAACTTGTTTCGAGAGCATGGCCCTTTGTCGTGTTTGAAGTGGCAAGCAGCCCCGTCTCATTTTCAGACCTAATCGTTGCATTTAGCAACGGCAAAAAAGGTGGTAGAGGTGATGGATGAGGTGATGGATGAGCCGATGTAGCAGCTGAGGAAAGGTTCGATAAAGGAGTTGACAGAGGAGCCGATGTAGTAGCTAGTAGGGAGTTCGATGGATGGGCTAACACAGGAGCCGAGGGAGACGCTGAGGGAGACGCTGAGGGAGAAGCCGAAGGGAAAGCCGATGGACTTTCGGCACGGTTAGTTGCTTTCCCTTCCTTTGCAGACTTTGACTCCGATTTCGGCGTAAAGAAACTTCCAAATTGCCGCTCCATCTTTCCGATCAACCCATTCTCAGACTTGTTAGCGTTGATACTATCAGTCTTGAAAGGGGCCTCATCAACTTGCCCATTGATACTTGTCACTAGTAATGATTCCTTACGATCCTTCACCTCCCCACCAAAAGACACTGCCGCAGAATGTGCAATGCAAACCAGGGTTCCCAATCCAGCAAGCCAACATAGTTTCCATAAAAATCCTCCGCTCATCACACAATGAGACTTGCTCGAGAAGGATTTGCTTTTCGTAGACAGCGGGGCGCAACCCTAGAACTCCTCACCGTCTCGCAGGAAAGGGTTAAGTTGAATGGCACGGAGACGATTTTGCGCTTGGACCAAGCCAGGGTAACCCCAGAGTTGGAGTGCCCGTCCCCGCGTGCAGACATGAAATCTGCGGCAAGAGAACGTCAGGAGCTCTTGGAATTAGAAGCATCCGTCAAAATTCGCCACTGCACAGAGGCCGAGGAAAACAGCAGCCCCCGTGCGGTATTTCCCGCCCATTCGATGCCACTTCACATATCGGTACCTCTTCTTTTCACGTGCAAGTTACAAGAAAATAACAGTGGTGCTCGTTCTCGACGGGTGGTTGAGGTCGTCTCGATCACGTAAAGGAGGACTCTGCATCCTTTGTTGGGGCACTCAATTAGAGTCTTGACCAAATTTTCAAATTTCTCCCCAACAGCTTTGCGTTTAAAGAAAAAAATTGATCCGGAGAAGCCGGATGCAGAACCGATCCATTTCACCAAGGCGCTCACAGCTGACTTGAATTATTCAGTCTGGTGAGTCACTGCTTTCGAATCGGTACTAGCTGGGATGGTTGTGCTAGGGAATAAATTTGAAGCCATCTCTGCATTTTTTTTATATACCAAACGTTCACCTCCGTCCGTACCCCCAATGCATGAAATGGCGTGCAGGATACGGTTATTTTTATCGCTTTTTGGTATCCGTAGCATAGTGTACAAAATATTTTGCGGTTGCCTGCCAATCTCAGAACAGTCTTCTTTCAGATGAGGGAAACCTTGCAAAGCGAGCACATGTCTCATCGTCCATGAAGTCAACGTCGAGCCTGCCATTTGTGTTGCTCGGCTCAATCTGTTGATGGTAACTGCTTCTATGTTTTTGGACGACGAAGTAGCTTTGATTTCATGATATGCACAAGTATTGTTCATTCGTTGCCCCCCTGAGATGTAAAAAACGAGGCTATATCCTTGGCCTTTGAATTTTGTGATGTCTCCTTTTTCATCGGAGATTTCTTGGGCTTCAGTGCTCTGTTACTTGGGGAAAGCATGGATAACTTTCGAACGCCAACACCCTTACCCACTTTCCCTAGTGGGGCACCCTTGTAACTGTTGCTAGGAAGCGTGCTTTTAGGATCTAGCGGCGTCGCCTTCGGCGAAGTGGGTTTAAAGAAGGAAGTGATATCTTTCTTTTTCCTTGCCCACTCCGGCACAAAGCCTTGAAACAGGTGCTTAACATTGATACCAGCCTCTTCGGCAACGAGTTGGGCATACCTTTTAGCGCTCTTCGGCGCGACAGCGTCCAGGTCGTTGAGAAAGAAGGAATACTCTGCATACTTGGGACTTTCCTTCGTGGCTGCAGCGGCGAGTTTCGCGAAACGTCTCAGCACAACGTCTGGAAACTCGGTAGTGACCCCCGGGGTTTTCGAGCCGTGAAAGCGGTTGTACGACCAAGAAGCGGTCGGGACGTTCGCTTGACGACAATGCGGCAGGGCAAGGTCATCGAGCTTCGAAAAATCGTTGTCCTGGACGACGATGTTATTGACCAGGGCGATATCATGTCTGGCGAGGAGCTCGAAGACGTGCGGGCAGAACCAATCGCGGTTGCGAAACTCCAGGGCGACGCGAAGGTGGACGGGGGACTCCTCCTTGGCGGCGTCGACGTCGGCGACGAAGGCCTCGAGCAGGGCCATGGACAGCGAGAGGGAGGGCGGGCACTGGAAGAGGACGGGGCCCAGGTGGTGGGCGAGCCCGTCCGCGGCGACGCGGAGAAAGGAGCGGATGTCGTCCGAGGCGGCGACGAGACGCTTCGTGTGGGTGATGAGCTTGGGGGCCTTCAGCGCCAGGCACGTGGAAGGCGGGGCGGACTCGCGCCATTTGGAGAGGGTGGAGGGGCGCGGGAAGGCGTGCCAGGTGGCGTTGATTTCGACGGAGGGGAAGCGGGAGAGATAGTAGGACAGCTCGGAGGACTGAGGGGTGGACGAAGGGTAGAAACGCCCCTTGCGCCAGTGCGGGTAGACGTAGCCCGCTGTACCGATGAAGATGGGCATGGCGGATAGATGGGGAGAGAGGGGAGAGAATGGTTTTGGCGGAGGCGTGTTCCTGCGCTATAGGTTGGTGAAGAAGGTCTTCCCGGATAGGCACACGCTGCCCTTGCGGCAACCTGATTGCCTGGACGAATGATTCGGCACGTAGGTGCGCGGATCAAAATTGTCGCAAGTCGCGAATCGAAATGCCATAGGGGAACGCAATCCACCCGAGTCTAACACGTGTCGGTGCTACGTGGCAACGTGAATCAGCAACGTGAATCAGCAACCTGAATCCAGAGTGCTTACCGTAAAAGTACAGGTCACACCCCTTCACAATTAACAATTTTAAACACCTTGTGCACCCCTGAAACGTCACTTCCAATACTGTAAAGTTAGACCCCGTCACATCCCCCGTTTCCTTTCTTTTTTTCCCTCTCCCCTTTTGCCCATTCCCTTTTGCCCATTCCCCTTTGCCCATTCCTTCCAGCTGCCCCGCCGACCACCCCCCTCACCAACCAACTCTGTTTCCGAAAAAAAAAG
>NW_005178881.1:272240-274717 GCF_000350225.1 Chondrus crispus
ACGCGTGCCCGACGTCATCGCAGCCGCCGCAGCCTATCCCCGGGCTGCCGTACGGCAGCCCCGCGGCCCGCCTCCCGCCGTCCATTCTCCGGTCCGCGCTGCAGAAGTGCGTGCGACGCCGCCTGGCCCATCCCGCTGTGCGCGTCGCCGTGGCGCTGCTGAGGAAGACCCGCAGCTTGTTTGAGCTGGTGAGAAGGTTGACCATTATCGCACTGGAGGATGCAGTCCTGCACCGGCACTTTCCTGCGCTGGTTTGGATGCTCGCGGCATCATCGAAGGGTTTTGCCCCGACGTTTGATGATGTCAAGGCCGTCTTGCTGGTCGTGCAGGAGATCGCGGCGTGTAGGGTTCGAGATGTGGGGACGGCGGAGG
This sequence comes from Chondrus crispus, assembly GCF_000350225.1. NCBI lineage: Eukaryota > Rhodophyta > Florideophyceae > Gigartinales > Gigartinaceae > Chondrus > Chondrus crispus. The sequence continues at coordinate 272,613 of NW_005178881.1, forward strand.
AGGGGGAGGACACGGATGGGACAATGCCGCCGGCTCCGGCTGCCGTGGTCGTCAACCGTGAAAATACACGACATGCTACAGGTGCTCCAGAACGTGAAGGAAGTGAAGAGATTGAGACCCAACTGGAGGCGGAGTCGAAGGCTGCAGAGGAGCAAACAAGGCAAACTATGATGGAATCTATGCGCATCCGCGCTTGCTACGGAGGCATGCCGTTCGACCAGTCGCTTCTCCGTCGTTCCGTGATTGTATGGCAGCACCGGTTTTCCGCTGATGCGAAAGCCTGGGAGATTGTACTGACGGAAGCACATCACGTTGCGGATGAGGAAAAGCTGAGCGATGAGGCTTTGCGCGCGCTTCTGCACGAGGATGAACCGGTGCTGAGAGTTGGCGACATCCCTCCGGCAGCGTGGGACTTTCACTGTTGTGCCGTGGCAGATGACGTGACCAGGGAATTGCTCGGACTGGGCGGGCCTATTATTGAGCGCTTTCCGAGGGGGTTTGACGATGTGAAGCGCGGGCTGGAGAGCCTTATGTGGAGGTACAGGAGTGGGGTTAACGTGAAGAGGGCGTGGAAGGACCTAGACGGGGCAAGATTGGCGCTGGATGGAGCGTTTGGCAGGCAGGAAAATGGGGACGTGAGCAGCGATGAGGTGCTTTGGAAGACGGAGATTGAAGCGCTGGTGAACGCGTGGTGTCGGAAGCATCGGCGGCGGTATGGACTGTAGTGTTCTGCAAAACGGCATTTGATGGGCCGTTGTTTCCTGTACTTTCCTGCGTTATTGCGTTGCATCGCCATGCACTGGACGAAGGAGCTCGGTTACACAAGACGAAGGTGCGGCGCTATTCGGCAATGCGCTGTTGGGTCAAATAGTGCATGGCGTGCGAACTGTGTACTGCACTCTTGCTCTTCATGTTGTAGCACATGCCTTGTACTCACTCGCTGAAGTAACGAGAGTGCTGTAGAAGTGAGACTCGGCATAGATGCCTACGTATTTCGGGTTTGTGCAGAGCGCGCATGCACACGCTCTGTCTACTGTGGTGTAGTACGGACGTATTACGGCATCCGTACAGCGAAAACATGTTTTACTGCATGGGCGAATTATTATGTGTACGCGGCTGAGCGAGAGTAGTACGAAGGGTAGATAATCGTGGAAATCTCGCAGCACGGGAGCAGTTCCGTACGACAGAGGTATTACCGTACGAACGGATGAAACTGCTCCGAAGCGCCTGCCAAGCATTTATCCTGTGCGGCGAGGAACAGTTCCTTTCGCACCGCAAGACGCACGGCGCGATTGAGCGTGTGTGCCAGGCGCGGTCTCGAGACTTGTGGTGTGGACGGAGTAGATCTCCTCGTCATACAACCTCGCACGTACCACAGGCCGTGCGCAGTTGAAGGCAGATGAGTTGAAGGATGTTCTGTGGGGGCTCCTTCTGCGGAGAGAAGAGCACGACAGATGCGGCGGGTGACCGCCTTGGCTCTCACGCATTTCTCCCCTTCACTAACCGCTCCATGAGCTCTAATTACAGTTTTCCAGATTGGCATGTCCGGATACGCACCTGACATGTCAGCGCGCTCCGGTCTCCTCACGGCTTGCAACTTTCGCTCAGCGCTGACCGCATCGCGCGTCTCCACTTTCACGTCATCTGCTTGTGCAAGAGAGACAGCAAGCTGCAAGCAGCGCGTGTGCCTCGCTACTTTCATCGCCATCTGCCAGGGGTGAGGAGCAACTGCGCTCTTCTTTGATGCCGCCGAGTCCTGCTCCCCCCCGCGCGAAGGGCAGTGATTTACCGTCTGTACCCTAACTTGACTTCTTCGCCTCCGACCTGGTCTCCATCGGGCAACGATTGTATGACGCCATTGTTTCGCGGAGGCTGAGATGAAACCTGTTCAACGCGCACTACTGTAGTGTAATTGTCTCCGCATCGCCGATCCATCCTTGCGGGAATCGCCATGAGACGAAGCGCGCCTCACGGCAGGCTGTAGGGCAGGAGCAGGGCAGATTCCACGGAATCAGCATATTTTTTGCGCCCCTTACCCGTACAAACCGACTATCGTCATTCACTCTCGGAGTCGCTCGGGTCACAGGCCTCTGAGGCAGCCTCGA
>NW_005178881.1:274817-276795 GCF_000350225.1 Chondrus crispus
ACATCCAAACGCAACTTGTTAGACCTATTTTTTGTGCATGTTTCCCATGGAGAACTTGCCACAAATTGTCATATCGACAAATGGAAGCCTCGAGAATGCCAAAAGCAGGTAACAACAGCTGGTGAGATGTTAAAGTTTTTCGGAATACTCATTGTGATAACACGATTCGAATTCGGGAAGAAGCGGGACTTGGGGAAGAAGACCGGCCGCAACGCCCTGTTACCTCCTCCGAATTTTGGGGAGAGAACGGGAATGAGTCGTGACCGCTTCCTGACGCTCTGGACACATGCGAATTACAGCAAACAGCCCCTGAAACAAGGTATCATGAGTTCCGTTCGGTACAGATGGGCATTAGTGCAAGACTTTGTTGACGCCTTACCCCCCCCCCCCCCCCCCCCCTCAAGTCCCAGTCTGTGGCACGAACTGCACCGCGGCATTCACCCACCAAGATGGAAGCTAAGCTGGCGTGGCTCGTGAGCTACCGCCCTTTTGAAATTGGCCGGCATGTCATGCGCTGATGTACTACAGCCGTAAACTGTATTGCGTCGCACGTGCTGTACCGGGCATTCACAGCGAGGTCTGCCGAAAGAAGCATCTGCGCGCTTCAGATTTCGGCTACTCGTATTCTTGAGCTCGCTTCGCTTCGCCTCGAGGCCTTCAAGGCCTCGAGGTTCTACCCTGGGACTTCTCCCACTCCATTCGATAAATGTAATTCCTGACCTCCCCCACTGTCGTGTAAAAGCTCCTCTGTACCAGTATTAGCAGCCATCAATCATACCGGTCTTGATCATAACATTATGTAGCAATGACAAGCAAAATGTCATTTGCTTTTGCAAAAAGAACGCCACGACATCTGCACTCCCCGTTCGTCGAAGTCAAAAAAGTCAATTGCTGCACCGAACTTTGCACATTGCACAATACTGTATATATGTACGGTATAGTGTTACAAACTTCAACTTCATCGATGCGTTTATGCCCAACCCAATATCTTACCGTTCTCGATCTCCGCTTTGCGTTGTCGCATAACTAAAAGTTTCCCAGGGATGCTCTAAGTATTCGTTATGGCTATCTTGAGAAAGCCCGTTGCTAGTCTCAAAAAAAAATAGCAATTCTACCTGCCCTTCGTAAATATGCAGGGGCCCTTCGGATCCCTCCCTTGCAAAAGATACGCTTATCGTGTAAACAGCCTTACCACATCACTTCCGGTTTTGCTCTGGGAACTAAATGGAACCATAACATCATTGCACCCGCTTATAAGGCGTCATATCCACGTTTTCCTTCAATCAAGGACAGAGACGACGCTATGTTGCTCACCTCCTGCGTCGAAAGCTTATGAGCGTGTTCCATCAAAGCGCAGCAACGACTACTTTGCCATCCCCTGCATACAGGAAATATGATGATGTGCCCGTCTTGTCGTTGCGGCTCTTCCCTATCATTTCCTCTGCAGTTATTGTCACTCCGCATAGGCAAAAATGCATGCACTGCTGGTACACGTCTTCAACGATTTGTTTCCTTAGCCTTCAAGAAATATTTTCTGGTTTTCTCGATGGCGGTCTTTGAACAATCATGTCGTCCTACTTACACATTCGCATTGGTTACCGGGTTATGACATGTCTGCCACAACCTAACAACTGACAATTGCCTCCTTTGAAGCTTAAATAGAAACGCATCGGTCCATAGGTCTTCCATTTTGTCTATGACTAGCTTGCAAAATGCACTTGCTAGAATGAAGCACCGCGATGTCTTCATAGTAGAACTTTCAACTCATGTACTGACCCAAGGACTCGAGTTCCTTTTCCACTGCCAACTGTAGGCAAAAGAGAACAGTCACCGTTTCGCTGAGAGGATGCAATCATAGAAGAATGTGGTTACATCCAGACGACAGTACGGCACACCACAGTAATAAGACATAGCCAATAGGGCATACCGTAGTCGCGACGCAATAAAGTCTCCGACGGCCACCCGCTCCCCTCGGGGA
>NW_005178881.1:277200-280524 GCF_000350225.1 Chondrus crispus
CATTTCTAGGGGGGAATGTTATCTGAGGGACCCAGAAAGAAAGAATAGCTTCTCTCGTGTCGTACGTACAACACTTACGTGCAGTATAGAAACTCAGATTTGGCGCGGTCCGAAAGACACAAGTAGTGTCATGGGATTTCATATGCAGAACAGAGGGGAATACTAATCCCGTGCACGAGAGTGGACGTACGTGTCTGATGCGGCTTGGAATAGGATGTTTCCGCCGTAGCTCTTGCTACATAGTTATTTACAAAATTTCGGAAACTGGCTCTGAAGCACTTTGAAGGCAGTACCAATGGAATTAAACGAAGTATGGGCTGAATTTGCAACGGAACTACTCCCTACTGACAAGAGAGGCAACCAGTCCAGATTCGGTATCGATCCATGCACCCTTCCTGCAGTTGGCAGCTTTGAGCAAATATCGACAATGTTTCGCTCGCCACGAGTCTTAAAGTCCACCTGATTGGATGTCAAAAAAAGGTCGGAAAGCCGAGTGCTAGCTAGGAGACGTGTAGAATGGGCATAGAAGATGATAGATGGAGTGCGTGCGCATGGAAGGCGCTCCGAGAGAGGGTACTACGGTTAGACAGCGCATAAAACAGCGCCTGCCCTTGTGACTCTTTCCATATGGCGAAAACCCAGCCCTAAATGACACTCGAATTAATCCTTCGGAGCTGGCAGAAATGAGAAAGTTCTCATTCATAGGCCCAACCGTGTGTCATGCAAGCGCCAAGTGGGTTGCAGTGGTTCAGGATCCTGCCCCACACACTTTCAGCAAAGCTAAAATCGGGCTTTTATCGCGAGGAAGGGTGCAGCAGCTCTCAAGAGAACAAATTTAAAAAACAAAAGCAGGTGGTGCCGCAAAGTATAACGCAACCTTACATGTCATTTCTAAGCTATGGATCAGTCCGAAACCGATTTTGTAACTTGTTCGCGTACCCAGGGCTTCTGACGTACTTGCGGCCTAAACAACCACTTGAAATGAGGATCTCAAGGGATACAGATCTGCAGCAGGTGCATACGAGAAGAAGGATTGAGGTGTAGGTTCTACGAGGCTGCACAGTGGACATCTTTACACGTTTTTGAGTATAGATGCAAGAGCGGGGCCTTGTTTCATTTTTGTTGCCTACGAAATAGAGCCCACAACGTGCACACAACTTCTTGTCTGAGGACGATTGGGAAAACGAAATACAAACATGACCAAGTTATCTGGAAAGAAGCGCAATGTCACACAAATAGCTGCGTACATAGACGCAGGAGACCGAAGAGGTAGTATCATAGAGAAAGGCGCGGTAACACAGTTGGGGTAGGGTTGTTTCCTGAAGGAGTACACATGGGCAGCTCGAAGAATGCCTTAAAGTTTTGACGATTGCCAGAATGGGAGTCCTATCCCTGCTGATATTAGCACCTCTTTCGGACAGTAGAAGCAATCTATCGAATAAGCAAACTTCTGTTACGGGTAGCAAAAGAGATTTGGTTCATTGTCTAGCTAGAGAGCTCGTTTTGTTTTATTTTTGTGTTGTCAATAGTAATCGTTGTGCTATTAACAAAATCGCATTTCGTTATCAAACGAAGCGACACGGGCATAAAAGGCCCACTCGGCTGCACTTCTTCAAAGGCGACCTTTTTTTTCATATTCGTTGCCGCATGTCGAATCTTGAATCCTTCAAGATTCAAGAGATTCGCGGTTTATCGCAGTGTACCCAGTTTAAAAGAATTGCCAAGTCACATGGTAAGCAAGCAAGCAAGCTAACTGACTTTTTTTTTTTATTCAGAGTAGACCTTGACATCTCGTTTCCTCGTCGGGCACATTCATGGTTTATGAAGTTACAGGCTAAGAGGCCGTTGATTTGATTGGAATGGGGGCAACAAAAAGCGGAGACAGTCATGGTACAGTATCTCCCTTTTATGATCATAACAGTTTCATTCCATCAGTGTGCGGTAATCGATGTCGATATTGTACAAAAAAGTGTGGGTGCAGAGGTGTTGCGGGGGATAGGGAAGATGGATGTGTATAACTGTGTATTAATGCTCTGTGTCCTATTGTGACGATATGTTCATTCTAGAAACAGTATGGATGTGAAATTGCTAACTGTCCATTGACGAGGGACTATGGTGTACGTGCGATTATCGTAAAAAACGTTGGTCCGATACTCGTTACGGAAGTTGGTAGGTAGTTAGGTCAAGGGGATTGTGGGATTCCCGGTGCACAGTTGAATGGAAGGCGATATGGGAAAGGTTGTGCGGAAAGGGGGATATGAGGGGTGTTACTGTAGAAGAGAATGAGTAAAGTTTAATTGGGAGAATGAGTTTTGAAAGTGAAAGAGTGATGTTGTGAGAGGGTTTTAAGACGAGGTTGAGAGTGGATTGTTGTTACAAATATTGTAAGCGGGGGAATTAGCGTTGCATGGTTGCGAGTGTGATAAGCGAAGTTGATTATGAGGTTGGTTATCAAGAAGAGAGTTTGAGTTAAGTCTCAGGTTAATTGAGTGTTGTATGCAGTCAGTTTAGACAGGCAGAAGGGTAAATTGAAGAATGAGGGGACATACTGTAGGTTGGGTTGTGGGATGGGATGACGAAGTGATACTATGGTGCAGCAGCGGTGTCCCGAGACGAATAAAAGGTGAAGCTGAGTGGTCCACGCGAGCGAGGGATAATTGAATAGTGTAGGAAAGTTGGGCGGAATTACATTTCGCATTTCGCATGTGGGTCGAGGGAGAGGGACTGCAACGGTACAGAGGAGCGGTGGAATGGAATGGAATGGAATGGAAAGGGTGAGGGAGTTGGTTTGTGGTTGCGTCATGCAGTTACTCGGTGAAGCAGTAGTGTATGGGGGCGAAGAGGGGTGAGTATGAGGTGAAGAAGGGTGGAGAGTAGGACTCAAGAGAGTGATGTTGAGGTTGTGTGATGAAGGGTGGCGGGGGGCATGCTACTTGTAGGCGGTGGACTGTGGGATGCTCGTAGGTTGGCGAGAGGCGGTACAGTGGTGTAGGCCTTGCAGATGGGACAGGGGGAGGGGGGGGGGGATGTTGAAAATTGCAGTGGTAGTTGAGGTTTTGGGGTGAGGCCGGAGTGATTGAAAGATAGTGCAGAGATGTATGAGATTGAGAGGAGGAGTGATGTAACGGAAGATGAGAGTAATGAGAGTAACGGAAATGAGGAAATCGGGAAGAGCGAGAAGTTTTTGCTTTGTGCAGTGTAAAGTGTGTGGGGGTTTTTGCGACGAATGGAATGCGTGGAGAGTGTGAAAGTGGGGGAGTGATAGAAGCATGAGTGCAGTGTGGTTTCGGGGAAGGACAGGGGGACGGATGGAAGAGAAACGGT
>NW_005178882.1:0-4326 GCF_000350225.1 Chondrus crispus
GCGCATATCTGAATTTTCTGAATAAAAATGAGGCGTTTACTGATGTTCCATAGATGCCCTATATATGGACATTTTCGACAAGTGCATATGTTCGCCAACTGCATACGAAAGTCGTCCACTTTTCATATGCAGTTAGCGAGGATTCACTGTACAATGGTGACTACCTCCTCTCCTACAGTACTACCTCATCTTTCTTGATTCCGCAGGTACAGTAACTACCTCTCTTACAGTATTACCTCATCTTTCTTGATTCCGCATAAATGATTCAGATATCTTAACAGGAGGGGGGGCGGGCTCCTGTAGCATCAAGATACATTGAAAGTCATGTGTAGAGGAGGCGAAGTGGATACGCGCGTCCTCCGGCTCGCTTAGTGTCACCAACAATATCTTCCTGTTTTCGTACTCTCCCTTTGTCCCGAATTGTGCGCTGACGGAAAAACAGATGAAGCCCTCGGAACGCAAGGACCAGGTCGTTGCTGCTACGGATCTTGAAGAGCGTAGAAAGACGTAGTTATCAGGTATCTCCGCCCTCTGCCTCGCTGCAAAGTCCCGGAAATGTTGAGATATGTGCTCTTATGCCATAATGGCATTCAGCTTTGCGCCACTGTGCACTGTATCTTGATTTGTCTATGCAGGTTATTTATGTGTAATATTTTCTATCTGCTGGGTAAGCAAATGCGCTTTCGAGGACCACTGGCGAGGACCGCACCTGGCTTGTTCAGGTACACCGTATCGAAACTATTTGCACCTTATTGTGTGTTTCTACGTTCCACCCGTGTACTGTGGCCGAGGGACTGCAACTAGTGCAGTAGTAGAGACTTTAGTGAACTCCACCGTCGAGACTAGCTAACGTCTACAGTATATATAGCTTACGGGATTACGTTGCTGAAGTAAAATTGGTATCCACCTATTCATTGAACTCTTCATTGTTCCCTTGTGTCTAACAACCAACTGACCCTTGCTGCATCACTGCGCAAGTGGTTATGGGCCCAGGTGGGTCAGAGTCAAACATTTCGTATCTACGCTCAACAGTTCACTCTTTGAGTAAGGAGTGTCAACTGCAACAATGAAGACAGTCGTAGAATTCATAATTTTCATGGAAATCCTGGTGATGATTTCCTACTTTGGCTGGTACGCACAGAGGCTGCGTTGGAAGCCAAAGGTGTCATATCTGTTGTGACGACAGATACTGTTGGGCAAGACGCAGTGCCCCTCTCCGCTGATGTTATTAAAGCTGTCGCCACTGCAAGGGCGACCATAATTCAGGGACTCGGTGATAAGCCTCTACGGCTTTGCATGGCGGACAAGGACAACCCTTTCAGAATGTCCAATCGTTTGAAAGAGAGGTACGCCGTCACGAACACTGTAACTAGGGTACAGTTGCAGACCAAACTTGCCAGGATGTCCTACCGAGGACAAGCAAAGCCCGACTTTGTAGATGAGTTCGAAGAAATCTACAACCGACTTGCCGCAATGGGGAACGTTGTACCGGAAGATATGCAAGTGGCAACTCTCCTAGCCTCTTTCGGTGATAAAAACCGATCCTCTTATGGACATGTGGTGGCTAATTTGCAGTCGGTAGATGGCATTAGCTGGGAGTCTGCGACAGCTCGCATTCTCCAAGAGTATGAGGAGAAAGTGTGGGCTTCCTCGCGTCAAAGACCTACGAGAGGCCCCGAGGATATTACAAGGGCGTTGATAGCCAACCATCATGGCCGTCGACCAAGCGGTTCCGGCTACAGTAGAAAGCATTTCAAGAAGAACGATCGCCGTCAATGCTTCGAATGTAACGAGATTGGCCACATTGCCAAATACTGTACACGACGCAAAGGAGATCGAGATGGTGGGTCTGCAAATCATGCAATAATGCTAATGGGTAGAGTTCAAACTGATACGTCTATTACTACCCCCGCACTTATTGCTCATACAGACAAGTCAAGAAACGAGGAGTTTCTGCTTGACTCAGGGGCATCTCATCACATGGTAAAGCATAGCTCATGGCTTTCCGGGCTGATACCTACAGCTCCAAGAGAAAGTGTCCTTGGTAATGGCGCGGTGGTAACAGCGCACGAAAAGGGAACTCTGAGGCTGAAACCTACACGGCCAGCGCGACTTCAGCCGTCAGGAGAATCCATATCGTTAAGAAACGTCCTTCATGTTCCGGATCTGAGTGCCAACCTCGTCTCCTGTTCTGCCCTCTGTAAGGAAGGGTACACTATCAATTTTGAGAAAGGCCGTTGTACCGCTCTATTGTCTGGGGTCAAGATCTTTGAGAGGACAGAAAATGGAGGCATCTTTACAGTTTTTGCAAGTGTGCTACACCCGGTAACTGTTGTAGCTATGGCTGCGAAAACTGAAGCTGAGAAACTATGGCACAGTCGCTTGGGACATGCTAACATGGAGAGCATCAGGCAGTTGTCTCGGAGGGATCTAGTTACTGGCTTGGATCTCCGAGATGCAAAGCGTTCCGCTCAGGACTGCGAGGGTTGCATTCAGGGGAAGCAGCACAAATGTGTAATGCGCTCAAAGCCGTTTCGCGCAACTAAGACGGGGCATCAGTGGACTTCTATGAAAGCGATGAGACGAATGTGGGACGACATTCCAGCCTCAGTTTTGAATAATTGCTGGCATCACACGGGTTTAGTGATGGGAACTGAAGAGGTGCAAAGAGTTGAAGATAGTACAGTGGCAGAGGTATTGGCTGCAATGTCCGAACTCGTCGCACCTGAGACACAGATGGATATTGATTTTATAACAAATCCTGATGGTGAGAACAATGTTTTAGAGGAAGCCGATGACACAACTCTTGTGTCGGGGGCAGTGGCGGCGATGACAGAAGGGGAAGTTGAAAGCGAGGAAAGTGATGCAGAGACTGCATCTTACTTGGAGGGGGTCGGATATGAAAAGCGCTTGAGGTGTATTGTTGTAGTGAGCCACCTTCTTGAGAGCGCGGACTTTGCAGACCCGCTAGTCTTGGGCTCTCTGCGCACCTTGCAGCGTGATGTAAAACTCCAGCAGGCCAAGTCAGCACGGCAGACCCGCATATCTGAATGTTTTGAATAAAAATGAGGCGTTTACTGATGTTCCATAGATGCCCTATATATGGACATTTTCGACAAGTGCATATGTTCGCCAACTGCATACGAAAGCCGTCCACTTTTCATATGCAGTTAGCGAGGATTCGCTGTACAATGGTGACTACCTCCTCTCCTACAGTACTACCTCATCTTTCTTCATTCCGCAGGTACAGTAACTACCTCTCTTACAGTATTACCTCATCTTTCTTGATTCCGCATAAATGATTCAGATATCTTAACAGGAGGGGGGGCGGGCTCCCGTAGCATCAAGATACATTGAAAGTCATGTGTAGAGGAGGTGAAGTGGATACGCGCGTCCTCCGGCTCGCTTAGTGTCACCAACAATATCTTCCTGTTTTCGTACTCTCCCTTTGTCCCGAATTGCGCGCTGACGGAAAAAACAGATGAGGCCCTCGGAACGCAAGGACCAGGTCGTTGCTGCTACGGATCTTGAAGAGCGTAGAAAGACGTCGTTATAAGGTATCTCCGCCCTCTGCCTCTCTGCAAATGCCCGGAAACTCCTGCGACTCACAGTACTACAAACGCATTGTTTTTACTATCGACTACAACAACAATTTAAAAACGACCATTCGCCTACCCTCTTATTCCTGTTACTAAACCTTCCCATGTGCGTTCCTCTCATGCCTGTCTCTCTGAAGTGGGCGAGTAAATCTCTTCGGACACTTGGTGCATTGGAACATATTATCTATATCATGAGCAGAGCTGATGTGGTATGTCAGGCTGGTTTTGTTCGAGAAGGATGCTTTGCATGTCCCGCATTCATGTTTCACAGGTACCTGTCTCTCATGAGCGACTCGCATATGAAATTTCTTTGTCGCCTCTTTCGTAAACGTAAGAGAGCAGTGCTCACACTGGAAGGGTTTGCCTCCATGAACAGAGAGAACGTGCTGACCCCTTTCGGAATCATCTTGGAAATCTGTATTGCAGAAGTCACATATATACTTCCTCCGAACTGAGTCCCATTTGTCTTTGCCTACAGTTAATCTCTCACTTGTTTGTGATTCACTTGTTTGTGATTCACTTGTTTGTGATTCACTTGTTTGTGTTTCACTTATTAGTGTCTCGTGAGCAAGGCGGGTGTGAAATGCCTTTGTCGTCGACCTCGCAAACGTAAGAGGGCAGTGATCACACTTGAATGGATCCTTGCTATGATTAGAGAGAATATGCTCACTCCTTTCGGAATCGTTTTGAAATTTTGAACTGCACATCTCGCAAGCATACATCTTCC
>NW_005178883.1:0-4323 GCF_000350225.1 Chondrus crispus
CGCAAACGCAAACTCGCCCCTCTCACTTCACACAACCGTCGACCGACGCTCCCCCCTTATACGCCTACCCCTTGTACGCCTTTCCCTTGTACGCCTTTCCCTTGTACGCCTTTCCCTTGTACGCCTTTCCCTTAGACGCCTCCCCTATACGCCTCCCCTATACGCCTTCCCCTTTTACTTTTGTCCTCATGCACAAAAGCAAACTCTCTCACTTCACACAACCGTCGACCGACGCTCCCCCCGTAGACGCCTCCCCCTTGTACGCCTTCCCCTTATACGCCTCTCTTAGACGCCTCGTGTACGCCTTCCCCTTATACGCCTCTCTTAGACGCCTCCCCCTTGTACGCCTCCCCCTTGTACGCCTCCCCCTTTTCCTTCTGTCCTCATGCACAAATGCAAACTTGTCCCTCTCACTTCACACGACCGTTGACCGACGTTGACCGACGCTCCCTTTGAGCTGTCCATCCTCCCCTCTCCCCCTCCCCGAAGCACACGTGTGCCAGTCACGTTCCCCATCGGACGAACCTCATCGAACCACGAACCACACGCGCCACAGTGGAGTGTTGTGCACAATCTCACCTATGCAAAACTGTCCTTTGCTTGCGCAGATGTCAACAGAATTGCGGCGCCGCGGCGCGTGCGGCGCGCTTCGTCCAGCGCGGCGCGGCCGCCCCTCTCGATGTAGCATTTACCTCCCACAACAAAGGCTTGCCTGCGGTCATCAGCCCAGACGGAATGTAAGGCCTCCATTTGGAAAACCGCAAGTCCTAGCACACGAGGAGAGGTCCAGTGGCAAGGTCATCAGGCATACCCTCTCAGCTGCGCGCGACCTACCCACAACAACGCACACACACGTTCTTCGCATGGGCAAGATGGGCGAGATGGCATGCGGAAAAAGGAAGACTAACGGCAACACAGACCGCCGCACTTGAATAAATAGACCTTTTGTACCCACCCTCCCCCTTGCATTTGCCAATTTGCATTCCGACGTGTTGTAGCTGCTGACAAAATTTTTATAGCCGCTGACAATCACAATTTCGCAACAAAAATTTCGTAGCTGGTGACACAGGCTCCTCCTTGTGGTGCAAGGAACGATGACTCTGTTTTACTGAGGCTAGCGGACGAGGCTCTAATAAGAGGCGGCGGCGGAGGCACGGAGCCGCTGTCTATCTGTGTGACACCTGTGGTGCGTGTATGCGTGTCCTAGGTGTGTGTGCTGTACATGGGAATCATGACAGAGTGGAGGCACTGCGACCATAGAGCGACAGAAACAGGACATGGGAATCATGACACTCCCCCCGTCGCTGTGTGGTCGCTGTACGACTGTGTGTGCGGGGGGGTGGGTGGGGGTGCGGCGATGATTTTGAGTTTCGCCGTGAGCTTGCGGAAGGGATCTGTCCTGAGTGGTTTCGTCAGGATGTCCGCGAGCATGTCCGCGCTTGGGACATGGGACAGTTTGATGTGTCCTTTGCGCTCGTGATGCGACAGAAAGTGGTGTCGCAGGTCGATGTACTTGCGTCGCTTGGTGGGGCCGGTGTTGTGGGCGACGCGGATGGCGGACTGGTTGTCCATGTAGAAGGGGGTTGGGTGGGGGCTGAGCATGCGCAGATCGCGGAGGATCCTGCGTAGCCATGCTGTCTGCTGGACTGCCGCTGTGGCGGCGATGTACTCGGCTTCGCATGTGGAGAGAGCCGTGATTTTCTGCTTCATGGAGCCCCAGCAGACAGGGGTGCCGTTGTAGAGGTGGACGATGCCGGAAATTGATTTTCGGTCTGTGACGTCCGCGGCGTGGTCAGCATCTGAGTATGTCGTAAGGAGAGATGCTGGGGAGATGGGTTTGGGTGCGGGTGTGTTGGGGCGCAGCTTGTGGTGGCCTGCGGGGAAGAGGAGCCCGTGGTTGGGGGTGTGACGGAGGTATCGGAGGACGCGCTTGAGGGCGTTCCAATGTCTCTTCGTGGGGGCTTTGGAGGCGACCGACAGCCGATTCACGACAAAGTATATGTCGGGGCGTGTCGAATCTGCCATGTACCGCAGGTCTCCGAGTATCCTTTGGTACTCCTTCGCTTGTGATGAAAGCGGTTCGTCCTCGGGGGTGGGGCCGTGAAGGCGGATTCCGTCTTGGTACGGGGTACGCTTGCTGTTGGCGATGTGCATTTCCGCTTTGCGGAGTATGCTCGCCGTGGCCGTGGGCTGAGAGATGTGGAGGGCTCCGTTTTGGGCCCTGTTAATTGTCCATCCTAGCAGTGTTCGCGGTTCGCCGAGGCGTTTGATGGTGTACGCGGTGGCGAGGATGTGTGCGAAGTTGTCAAGGAGTGCGGTGGAGGTTGCCGCTATTGTGAAGTCGTCCATGCTGATGGCCACAAAAGTTGCCGTGGTGGGTGTTATTTTGTGGAACAAGCATGTGTCGGCTTCAGAATGCTGGAATCCGTGACGTTGGAGGAGGGAAAATACCGCGGTGAGGTATGTGTAGCCGGCCTGGGGTGTACCGTAGAGGTTTTTGATGAGCTTGCCTCCTTTGCACGCGTGTTTGTACGTTCCGTCAAAACGGGGGTGTTGGCGGACGTACACGGGTTGCTGGCCACTGTGGTCGAATTTTTCGTGCAGGTAGGCGGCTTCTATATCGATGTGTTCGATATGCAAGTTGTGTGAAGCTGCTATGGCGAATAAAAGACGCACGGAGGATTTGTCGGCCATGTATGTAGTGGTGCGGTCCGGGTTGTAATGGACGTGCGGCACCATGGTGTCGCCGCGGGCTGCGCATCTCGCTTTGCGTTTTATGACGTGTCCGTTTTTGTCGCGTTTGTAGCGATATCCCATGGTGAGGGGAATGAGGCGGGTATTGCGTGGAAGGAGCTTGTCCGGGGTCCACTGTATGACCTGTTTGGTGTCCAAGGCATCGAGCTCTTTGTCATGGGCGGATGCCCACAGTTCAGCATCTGGGTACTTTGTAGCTTGTCCGCGGTTTAGGGGTGCGGGGGTGGACACAGAAATTGACTGTGGTGTCTTGTGTGGGCTGTATGCCTTGAATGCGGCTGCGGAGGTGGCGGTTGGATCCTGGTTGGCGAAATAGGGGTGAAAGTCGATGGCACGTATGCGGTGTATTTTTGAGGTTGTGACATCCATGACTGTGAAGTGATTATCGTCGGTGGGGAACAGGTATCGTACTGTGCGTGAACGGGATTGGAGTTTAGGGATTTTTGCACGTTGCCGAAGGTCTGGGGTTGTTCCCAGTTGTCCGAATATGTGGAATCGGGGAATAGCAGGGATGGCGTTGTGCCATTCGGTGGCTGGGAGTGCGTGTGTTCCGTGATGCATGGTGTGGTTGTATTTGAATGTGGCATCACGGACGGCGTCCTCCCAGTGGTGGTGGCTGAGGCCACTGTGGTGTAGTGCTGCACGGGCGGCGTTGAAGAGCGTGCTGTTGATGCGTTCAGCTAAGCTGTTTTCCTGGGGGGTGTAAGGGATAGTGGTTGAGTGCGTGGTATTGTGTTTTTGGTATGTGTGTATGGCTGTTGCGGATAGATATTCCAGCGCGTTGTCTGTGCGGAGGACTTTTGGTGTGTGTCCGGTGCTGTTTTTTATGGCTGTGAGGATGTAGTCAAGGCGTTGTGGCGTGTGGACACGGGTGGGCATGAAGTCGGTGATGAGGTATCTGGTCCTGGTGTCTAGCACTGTGAGGACGTACTTATTGCCTTGTCTTGACGGTGGGGCGATCGGGCCGCAGATGTCACTGCTCAGGGAGAATCCTGTGGGGTATCTGTGAGTTGTGGGTTTGTGGGGGCGAAACCGTTGTTTTGCATGCGCACAGCTGGGGCAGGTAATTTTTGGGGCATATCGCGCGAGTGATGGCGGTATGTTGGGCAGGAGGCCCTTGAGTGCCATTGTTTGGATGGTGGCGGGTCGCACGTGGTTAAGGATCATGTGCCAGTGGTGGAAGGCGTGATCCAGTGCGGTGCTGCGCGGGGTAGGGGGGTGGGGGGCGGGGTTGTGCATGCCTTTCATAGGGGGGGTGCGCTTTTTTGGGGATGGGAGCGGAGTTATTGCCGGTGGAGAGTGGGAGGGGGAGAGCCGCTCTGCTTGGGGGTCCGCGGGAGTATTGCCGGAATTTTTTTTGAGGTGTTGAGTGCGTTTGCGCGGGGTTGTGCGCGCTGCGTGTGCATGCGGAGGGTGGTTTGGTGGGTTAAGGATGTAGAGTCCATTTTTAACGCGTGCTGTGGCAATTATTTCCGGGGGGTTCTTGTTGGTGGAGATTATTGCTGCATTGTGGGGTCGGAAGATGACGGCTCCGTATCGGCGTGCGATGTCGTGCACGGAGAGGAGGTT
>NW_005178884.1:0-4313 GCF_000350225.1 Chondrus crispus
AAATCGCTGGTTAGCGGTAGTGGCGGGGGACTGGGCGAGACATAGGACGGGGAGAAGAAGAAAGATGAGGATATGCATCAAGGCAAAGGCGGTGAAAGATGGATGTGGCATGAAAAGAGAAGAAGATGCGCCATGTACAGCGGACAGAGGGCGGGCAGAGGGCGGGCAGCGGGCAAGGGTTGGGAACAAGTAGTCAGAGATGTGTGCCAGTCGGGGGTAGCGAGCGTCGCCGGGCAGGCGCAACAAGTGGGTTGTTCACAACACAACAATGTAAGTGGCGGGAGAGCAGAATTGGAAATGGAACGAGCATGGGCTCAGGAGGGGGGGAGGAGGAGGGGCGGAGAGGCGGAGGGGCGGAGGGGCGGAGAGGCGGAGAGGCGGAGGGGCGGAGGGGTGGAGGGGCGGAGGGGCGGAGAGGCGGAGGGGCAGAGAGGAGGGGTGGCACCGTAATACTGTACCGAAGTCAGGGGCATGTGTCGTTCGGATAAAGGCAAGTTAACACAGGAGAATCAACATGCTTCATGACATAATTTGGGCGAAGGCCGGGTGGCATACCGCAACGCCAGGGTTGGAC
This sequence comes from Chondrus crispus, assembly GCF_000350225.1. Classification (NCBI taxonomy): domain Eukaryota; phylum Rhodophyta; class Florideophyceae; order Gigartinales; family Gigartinaceae; genus Chondrus; species Chondrus crispus. The sequence goes on from NW_005178884.1 coordinate 575, forward strand.
CACTTAGTTTTTCCGTCACTGCGAGTTGAGGCCCAATGAGACACTGAATACACCGGGCGATCATCTTCCTACACGGTGTACGTACACTCTATTCTCGCAAGTCTACGCGCGCCGGACACAGTCTTACCGACAACTGGGCATCACTGCATTTCTATGAAATTTCTGCAAGAAAATGGACCCGAAACTTCCATCGTCACATGCCCAGCCCGCGGCCGGCCTTCCATGGAGGGCTGATGACACGATAAGGTTTGCCGCTGTGCCGCGGTGCGTTTTCGCGTGACGCCCTGTGCGAAGGGGCCGTCGTGGTTTTTAACTCGATATTCTGTCATTCTAGATACGCGCCGCCGAATGCAAACGGTGGTTAAGTACATTTCAAAACATGCTTCCAGACGATGTGCGTTTCCATCTGCACGTGAACAAGCACGCTTTTTAGCCCCAGCAACCTGACAACGAACTGCGATGGTGGTAACGCTCAGCCTCATGCGCAGGACAGCGCTGATTTCACGTGCAACGTGCTGGCGACAGTAGAGTTCGGCAGCACGCAGCGCTCGGCGCCGCTCAAAAATTGGAGCTGTAACAAACTCGAGGATAGGCCTTGCCGAGCATGCAGTAATCCACCTCTTCTATGTTGTCCTGTACCGAGTTGCACAGGATCGGATTGAATGCATTTGCTTTCGGCTATTGGGTCCCCTACACGTTGCTTGTTGTCGGAGGAGACTTTAGGGTACAGAACATGAATTAAGAGTCGTACACTTACCCTTCGAAGGATACGACTCTTAACTCGTGCGTGTTTGATACGGTGGACTGCACACGGTATCAAAGACGCAGGACGACTTAGGTTGGCATCCCCGGCGCCACGTACCGTTGCGCGGCAACAATGATCTACAGATGTCGTGGACAGCTCTTGGCTCGCTGGTCCAGCGGCCGTCGCATCGGTGTCCAGAAGAGACAGCGGTGCACAACCAAGGGTGCTGGCAGCAGCACTGGTGATGCCAGCACTACTGTAGTAAATGCCAGCACTAGTAAATGCCAGCACTAGTAAATGCCAGCACTACACTGATCACGGTAATTAGTGGGGACCGGACTAATTCTGAACCTGGGTTTTAGAGGCCGTGACTGTGAATAGTCCGGTCCTGACTATTTATGAATCTAGACTATTTACGGTGTGATTCTTAAATAATCGGGACCAGACTATTTTACCAGTGCAAAAATACTCTAGATCAGTTGACAATCTGATGAAAGGACAACTTGTCACGCGATTGGCTCACCGTTGAAATGATTGCGATGCTTCGCGATGATCAGGGGCAAAACAGTTGCTTCTCCTCCCACTGCCCGTTGACATTCAAGGACATCCCAGTGCGTATCATCGCTTTTCGTGCATATGTCAGACCGGCCTTATCGCGCTGCGCATTGACATCCTGGACTGCTTCAGCGGCCATCTGCAAAAAGAATCTTTTGCCAGGATTTTTCAACTTTCCACTCGCTCCCTCACCACTCCCCATCCATTCCCCTCTTGCGATTAGACCCACTTTATACGCATCCCACCTGCTCCTCCATGCGTCTTTAAGATTAGATATGACGAACGAATCCGCAGGTTGTACCAGATCAGTGGCGTTCGCAGGAAGCTTCCTCAAGACAGTGTTGATGTCCCGAAGGCATTTAGACACTGCTTCAGTTTCAATGTGCCCCGAGCAGTTGTCAACAAAGAGGGTCCGATTCCGGCCGTAGATGTCCCTCCTGATTGCCCTCGGCTCCGCAAGCCACTCGGCGAACACACGACCATCCATCCGTCCCTTACGACCTGAGCGATAGCAGACACCGGTAACATCGTCCGGTACACCTCGTATCGGATAAGAGCAGTTCGGATTCTGGAAAATTAGCATCGGCGCCTCTATCCTTGCATGAACACCACCCGTTACTCTTACCATCATAGTTATCCCTTCATCGCCGGAAACAACATCTGCTTATTTCACAGACTCCTGGCCACGTAATCCAATAGTTCTCCCGTTGTCCATATTAAACAAAAAGTGCATTTCGTCCGCGTTCTCGACTAAATCTTCAACTAAGTCTCCAGCCATAAACCCTCGCTTCAGAGTCCCAAGATGGTACGCCACATTCTTTTCTATGAACAATTGCTTGTCGGGACTTACGGAAAGGTTGCCAGCCTGGCGTCTTATGACCAAGTCATGGGCAGCCATGAACGTCTGGACCCATCTTACAGTAATTCGTTCGGCGATTGGGGCTCCTCTGACGAGCGTGGTGTGGTTAAAAGAAGCGTCAGGATCTGCCGTTTGGATCAAGCTTTTTGCGGCACAGACTAGGAAGGACGGACTGAGCTTTACATTCATCGAGTGCAGCCGATCAAACTCCCCTTTCAGAGCTACATATAAATCTTTCACCCACTGTTCCCTCTTTCGTCCACGTCCATTAACAGCCTTATTATTCTTCCGTTTTCGGCCTTGACTCCCCGTTGACGACAGATTACCAAGCCGACGCCCGGGAGCAGATAGACTGATGTACTTGGATCTGTTTTTCCACCAAAAAGAAACCTTGCTGTGGTTAGTTTTGTAGCTGCCCGGGTATATATGAGGGAAATTCCGCAAGGCCATAGCCGGAAGACCGTTTTGCCTTGTTTCATTGGCTTGGGACAGCATCCATTGAATCACAGTTCTGCGCTGGCTGATTGTAGAAACAATCTGCCGTTTTCGGCCTTGGGAGACGATATTGGCTGTGTCGGAGACCAGTAAGGCGCTGGATTGGTGATTAGTTTCGGGCGTGGGGCTCGGGGACAATGGGGGTCGTGCTGCTATCGCGGCCGCCAAGGACCGTTCAATGGGTCCCTGGGTTGGCATTGCGGTTGCTGGAGGTGCTCAGGACGTGAACCACTTGAGGGAAGGGGAAAGATCAGTGGTGAAAGAGAGGGGATCGGTGGTAAATGGAAAGGAAAGGTCGATGTGTCGGTATGGGCTGATGGTGATCACCAAATATGCGATCAAAACATGTGACCAAAAATATGGACGGGCAAAATTGCACAGTAAGCAATTCCAGGAATGTGTAAATTCACTCTGTATGATCCGATGGCCACGTACCGTGACACAGGGACCCCTATGTGAAACAGGGAGGCGTAGATGATTACAGTACGGTATCATGAATCTGGGGGTCCTGAACAGTAAATAGTCCGGACCGGACCAATTTTGAATCAAAACTAATTAGGGTATCACGACTAATTACCGTGATCAGGTGTAGTAGATGCCAGCACTGGTGATGCCAGCACCGCCAGGCGCCGCACTTACAGACCGTGTTGATGACATTGCCATGAACGGTGCTGACATCGCACGTTGGTGGACCAGATGTCGGCGCCCACTAACATTACACCAGTGTCACCCAGCATTGCGGTCACGTAGTGTATTAGCTAGGGCTCTTTAACGGGGAAGGTGCCACCGCGACACGCAACATTTACTGTGAGGTCCAATCAGTACAGTACCCTTTGTGCGGTTCCCTTGGGTACAGCAATCTGGGAAATCCGAGATTAACAATTGTCAGGAAATTCCAGTACGTGTATTGTACAGAAAACGCGGTCTCTACATGTGTTCACACATTTATGGTTTTTTCTTCTTGTACTACAGTATATCACATGATATAGTTGGCGACAAGAATAGAGTGGGCGAGTTGAAAGCCTGACCATGGTAGGCTCTTGAGAGCTGAAATATATTTTGTTTCAGATATTATGTTTCAGGCT
>NW_005178885.1:0-4311 GCF_000350225.1 Chondrus crispus
GTATGCCTTACTGCATTGCGAGTACCCAAGAAACATTGCTTCACGCGCTCGCAAGTCCAGCTTACGGAGCTCTAATTTTGGTAATGTATACCAACACTTTGACCCAAATACTCGCAAATGGCCAACATTTGGAGTGGAATTCATCCAAATGTGGTGCGGAGTTGTATTAACGGGCAAAGCGCGTGAAGTAACTCGATTACGTACATATACCGAAGTGGCAAGAGCCTCGGCCCAGAATCGCTTACTGACCTGTTTATGAGAAAGCATTGAGCGGACAAGATCAATCAAAGTTCGATTTAAACGTTCAGCAACACCGTTTTGTTCAGGAGTGTACGCCGTTGTGAGTTGGTGCTGCGTACCGTTTAAATCTAAATGCGACTTGAATTCCGTCGACAAGTACTCTCCCCCTCGATCAGTGCGAAGCACCTTTACTTTGCGACCAGTGTGGGTTTGAGCCAACTTTTCATACAACTTGTATTTTGCAAACGCCTCAGATTTATTTCTCATCGTGTACACAACTACCCAGTTCGAGTGATCATCTACAAATGTAATGAAGTATCTCGAACCACCAATCGACTGTACTTCGAGCGGACCGCAAACGTCAGAATGTACCAAGTCAATACAGTTCTGTGCTCGAGACGATGATCGCTGTTTTGGGATTACTGATCGCGTTGCTTTGCCGAACACACACGCTGGACAAATGAGAGAGTGATTGTCAGACTTCGGATTCATTGCACTGATGACATCGCTTTGACGAACGTTGATGCCACTTACCACATTATTGTGAATCATTGATGCGATTCCTTGTACATTAACATGGGCCATGCGTTCATGTAGCGTCTGCAGGGTAACTACGTGAGCAGAAAAGGTTTCATTCATGACGTCAAGTATGTACAAATCCCCAACTTGACTCGCTGTGGCAACTACAGTTGGTCCTGCAGTAACGCGGCATTTTTCATTTTCAAATGACACTTGCAAACCCTTTGAAACCATTTGGCTAACAGACAGTAGCGAGTATCCGAAATCAGGGACATGCAAAACGTTTGACAATTTGCAAGGATGGGGACTACCGTTGACGTTCAACATGAATTCTACCTCGCCGCGACCAGCGACATTAGCTCTAGCCTTCGTGCCCATCTCGACTGATCCAGATTGCATCTGTTCATACGTAACGAACAAAGAGCGATCAAACGTAATGTGAGCGCTGCAACCGGAATCGACAAGCCATGACCTTGCGTTTGCAGCCCTCTTTTCTGGAGTGGAAGTCGAAAGCAAGCAAGTAAAGTCACTCTCCGCAAAGGCAGCAGTAGAATTGTCATCTCGAGAAACGAATGCACTTGGCTTTAAGCCAGTGTTGCGTGACCGAAACCCATCTGGCGGTGCAGGTCGGCGCCCATTCTATTGAAAATGTGCGACCACATGCTGTTATCTGGAAAGTGCAAAATCGAGCGACACGTGTACATGACTGCACGGTCCGGGCGCTCTTACCCATATCACGACATGACACGTGTAAAATCCCAGATTTTGGGGTTCCGGGGACGAAAGTGGCCTCTCGGAGGGTCATGCAAATTTGCATAGTTTTGCCAAGTGGAACCTTGGCCCGTAGCACTATAGACTACACAGGAAATACTGCAATTCTATTGGCCCTCAGGTCTAATGCTGCAAATCTATTGGTCGAGCGTTGTCCACGTGTGCGTCATTGGCCTTGTGATGTACTTTAAATGGCCTGTATATGCCATAATTACGTTGTTTTGGGGGTTTCAAGTGGTTTGCCATGGTTGTAATGGGTAATTGCATGGGGCCCCCGGGCGAGACACATGTATGCCGTGTACACATGTACACGTCGCCAGGTGGATTCGTGTACGTACACATGTACACGCATCCAGGTGTATGCACATGAGGGTTTACAGTTTTACAGTGTCAGACTGTTTGCGATCCTGCGCGTGTCCGAGTACAGTACATGTGAATCAAAAGTACAACAAGTACTTCTCGCGAGAGGAATACAGTTGTGTGATTATTCTGTGTACGCGTCACGCTGTATGCGAGTCTTGCGTGAGCACGCGCCGTTGCACTGTGCTCTCGTCATGGTGCGCCGTTGGATGCAAGTTCATGGCAGTACTCGTGTGATTTATATGTATTCTCATGTGAGTTGTGTAGAAAGTCTGGATGCACATTGTTATAACTTGCCATAATTATCTGACAGTGCTTGGCGAAATTAGTAAGGTGAGAAACAAGGATACGTATGGCGATTGTGATATGAAAGACGTTTGCGTTGTTGGAAATAGACAATGGCCAAGTTGTTCGTTGCACAACAGTGAAGTCTGGCATGACTGGATGCAGATTAGTAAGGTGTGAAACAGTTGCATGCATAGGGCCATGGTTTACAGTCATTTGGAATGTGTAGAAATAGTTGTGAGCTAATAGTTACGAATCGATTCGTAAGGTGGAAATCGAACAGTATGGTCGGGCCACAAGAGGACCGCGCTTGGTCGCGCATAGTAGAGTATGGTTTACTGGGAGTCGGAGTAGAGCGATAGTGTAGCACTCGAAGTGTATAAGTATCGCAGGAAAACGGCTTCAAAGTAAACCTCGGCACCAACTCCTTCACTCACACACATCAACCTGCCTTCCTTCTTTCCCTTGCCCCTCCGAACCTACCATTAGGTTATGGGCCCAGACCCTCGCTGTCGTTTCACTGCATGAGTCTGTCGTTCTCGTTCCGTTGTTTCTGCCGTCGTTGTCGCTGTCGTTTTCGCTGCCGTTTCTCGTCGTTCTTTCCGCTGGTCTTCTCGCTGTCGTTGTCGCTCTCGTTCTTGCCGTCGTTCTTGGTTTTGGTTTTCGCTGCTGCTGTCGTTCTTGCTCTCTTGTGTGAATTTGTTTTGGTCATCGCCCCCGCTGTCTTCGTTGTCTTCGTTCTTGGTTTGGCTTTTGTTCTTGCTGTGGTTCTTGCTGCTGTCTCTGTCTTTGGTCTTCGTCTTCGTTTCCGCTCCCGCTACCGCCGTCGTCGTCAATCTCGCATTTGGTTTTTCTTCGTTCTCTCATGCAAAGTAAGTTTTGAGTTTCTTTCCATTTCCTACACATCTAAGTGATTGTCTTTGCACGTTTTGGTGGTTCTTAAGAGCAATAATTCCAAAATCTGTTACTGATGATTATCTTCATATTCCTTATTGTGAATACCTGTTTTTACGGGGTTGTGTTAGATCTGGAATTAGTACCGGTGTGCTCTGCGCCTGGGAAGCTGGTCACCGGTCGAACGGTTCGGACATCGGAGGTCGTATCCGTTGAGGTGCTTGAGCCTGAGGATCAACCTTCACCTCGGCTCGCGCTTCCGGGTCCGTCCTCGAGTTGCGCACCATATAGGATTCCTCGTATTCCGCGCTCTGTTCCCGCACCAATAAAGAGAACTACGCATCGACTTTCTGCTCGGAAAGCGGCTGTTCTCGCGGATAAAGAGTTTAAGCGTGAGCGCAAGAGGAATCGTAAGGTGTGCCCGCGGTATAAGCGGTATTGTAAAGTGTGCGGCGTTAGTGGCAATAGTGCGAAGGCCTTTTACGACCACATTCACTCTAGGTCTCATCGCATTCAGGTTGCCAACGCTAAGGAGACTCCGCGTTGTATCCCTTGCAATCGCGTCTTTGAGTCTCACGGGCACCTGAAGTGCCACGAGAACGGTGCCGCACACTTAAAGGTAGTTTGTGAACAGAATAGTTAGGGATTTCATCCAAATAAATTCACATATCTGTTCGCAAATTTCTCCTAGTGCAACTTCATAGTAATCATATCGAATTTCTTAGACGGGTGGGCTTGCCATTGTGTTGACTATCGGTTAACGGCTTGGGATCCCCGAACGGATTTTCAAATACTTGAAGTTTATTTGCACTAAAATGGAAGATCAAGGAGGAGGAGGATCCATCAGAATCGACAAACTGACGGACTCCAACTTCTACGTGTGGAAGCAGAAAATACAACTTCTGCTTGCTCTACGTGATGTTGACCAATACATCGTTGAGGGAAGAGTTCCAAGTGAGGAACGCCCGGAAGAGCGTAAGAAGTGGATCAGAGGTGACAGTAAAGCTAAAGCACTGATTGGTCTCTCCCTATCAGATGAGCATCTTGAGCATGTACGTGATGTTGATACTGCTCATGAGATGTGGGAAGCTATTGTCAACGTGTTTGAGAGGCACACTTTGCTGAACAAACTAGCTGCACGTCGTGAGTTCTACACTGTGAAGATGCTTTCCGGTGAAAAGGTGCTTGCATACATCAATCGTGTCAAGCAGCTGGCAGCCATCCTCAAGTCAATGAGCGTAA
>NW_005178886.1:0-4304 GCF_000350225.1 Chondrus crispus
CTGGAAAGCCAAAAGTTATCAAATTTTAATAAAGTTGTAGTATGGCTGGCCACCCATACAGCAAAATGAAATCTTGTCGCGCGACAACCATACTACAATCATACTCAAATCACGCCCCAAAAAATATCAAAAATCTTAGATTTAACGTTAATAATTTAATATTTAACTACTATTTAATTAATGTCGAGCAGTACCGTCATTAGAACAATGGTACCCCGAAACTTTGCGTCCTTAGGACGCGATTGCGGAACATTACACTGTCGGACATGAATTAATGCATTTCATAAACACTATATACTTAACATTAATATTTAACTACGATTTAATAAATGTCTTGCTCGCCACGTGTACTTCATTGCATTATAGTCATCTACACGTGTAGTACATTGCATTTTATTCGCCACGAGTAATACATTGCATTTTTGTCGTGCAACAAGATTTTCAAAAGCTGTATGGGTGGCCAGCCATACTGGAATCGACCTCCAAAAAATTAGCAAAAATTACATTAGTTGCAGTATGGCTGGCCACCCATACAGCTTTTGAAAATCTTGTTGCACGACAGAACATTGCATATCATACCAAAGACCTTGCCTGCTCTTGCAAGCCTGCACGATTTACCCTGATATTTTTGAGAGCCCGGCAGGGCTCTATAGTCGTGAAATCCCCCACTACTACTGAACAACAAACTTTACTTATATATCCTTTGCCAATCTATCGTGGAATCGACTACGTCTTTTAAGCCCTAATGTCACAATACGAAGTCTAGAGTGCTCTAGAGTGCAGTAATAAGTCTGCAAATAAATAGACCCAATGCATTAAACAAGCACACCAACTGGAATGGATGTCGTGCGCGAGGACTGCTATTAATTAATCCCCTACTCCGTCAATCCCCTAATTAGAAATATTGCAATTAGTAAATAATTGACGTTAATATTTAATGATCATTTAATTGTTGCACAAGCTCTACCATCATCCAGACAATGGTGCTCCAAAACCGAGCGTCCTTGGGACGCGATCTCGTTATTAATTAACGCATATTGCAATCATTATATATTTAATGCTCACGTACATGGCTTTCACACAACTTTCGATGACAGCAAGATCCGACAATTGTACAACAGTGTTGTTCGTTATTACGAAGTCTTCTTGTGAGCCCACAGTAGAGCCTCTCTGCCTGTGGAGAGATCGGAGTTCTGGAAGGCGCAGGGCCGAAAGGTGCATGCACCGTTTGGGGGGCTGGAAGCGTTTGGTTGTGGTGCAAATATTTCTTAAAATGACGATGTCGTACGACACCCTTCGCCAGTCTGTGATCAGTGACCACTGATCACAGACCCATTGATCACAGGGCCATTTGCTAAAAAAATTGGGAATCTAAAATTTTGTCAAATTTTACAGCAAGGACGATGTCGTACGACACCCTTCGCCGGTCTGTGATCAGTGACCACTGATCACAGACCCACTGATCACAGACCCACTGATCACAGACCCACTGATCACAGGGCCAAAATCTAAAACATTTTCTAAAAATTTGCAATCTTAAGTTTTGGCGATGACAACTTCGCCACGAGCGATACCTGCTCTACCCACAGCCCCGTTGACACTTTTTTGCCCTAAAGCCAGCCTCATTCTATCTCAAGTACTTTCCACTTAATATTGAGGTCTTCTAAAACTGTACTATCCCATTAACGCGAGTATTGCTCTGTACCCACAGACCCTTCTACATTTTCACCGCCCTAAAGCCAGACTCGCTCTATCTGAAGTACTTTCCATTAACATTAAGGTCTTCAAAAACTGTACCATCCTATTAACGCAAATATTTTTTCGATATTATTGGGCTGCCATTTCAACCGGTTGTGTCCAAGATTTGGAGGTGTCGTACGACACCCCTCCTTGGTCTGTGATCAGTGACCACTGATTACAGAACCAAAATCTAAGACATTTTTCTAAAATTTGGAATCAATGGAGGTCGTGCGCGAGGACCGTTGTACGTGGGAGTTGTCTGCATAATTGCTTGGTAGTGTCAGCTATTAACTCTTGCTTGACTGTGTCAGACATTACTTAGTCCCCTACTCCATTAATTTCCTAAATACAAATATTGTAATTAGTAAATAATTGAGGTAATTTTTAATGATCATTTAATTGATGCACAAGCTCTACCATCATCAAGACAATGGTGCTTCAAACCCTTGCGTCTTTGGGACGCAGTTTGGTAATTAATTGGGGCATGTTGTAATCATTATACATTTAATGTTAATATTTAGTTTTCAATTAGTTAGAATTTTCGTGTAGTTTGATCCAGACGACAGTACAGCACACCATAGGTAATGAGACGCAGGCAATGGGTCATACCGTAGTTTCCACGCAACAAAGTATCCGACGGACACCCGCTTCTTCGTGGATCGGAGGGTATCGGAGTTCACGGAACCACACTTCGAAAGCAGTGATGCAAGAAAAGTGGGATTTAAAAGTCGAAATTTCAATTTTCATATACTGCCAGGTTCGATATAGAGCCGTTGTCGTCCCACTGGCACAGGTCAGCACTATATTACCAATACAGGAAATGTTAGTATGGGTGGCCACCCATACTAGAATCACCCTCCGAAAGTTATCAAATTTTAATAAAGTTGTAGTATGGCTGGCCACCCATACAGCAAAATGAAATCTTGTTGCGCGACAACCATACTACAATCATACTCAAATCACGCCCCAAAAAATATCAAAAATCTTAGATTTAACGTTAATAATTTAATATTTAACTACTATTTAATTAATGTCGAGCAGTACCGTCATTAGAACAATGGTACCCCGAAACTTTGCGTCCTTAGGACGCGATTGCGGAACATTACACTGTCGGACATGAATTAATGCATTTCATAAACACTATATACTTAACATTAATATTTAACTACGATTTAATAAATGTCTTGGTCACCACGTGTACTTCATTGCATTTTAGTCATCTACACGTGTAGTACATTGCATTTTATTCGCCACAAGTAATACATTGCATCCAAAAAATTAGCAAAAATTACATTAGTTGCAGTATGGCTGGCCACCCATACAGCTTTTGAAAATCTTGTTGCACGACAGAACATTGCATATCATACCAAAGACCTTGCCTGCTCTTGCAAGCCTGCGCGATTTACCCTGATATTTTTGAGAGCCCGGCAGGGCTCTATAGTCGAAAAATCCCCCACTATAACTGAACAACAAACTTTACTTATATATCCTTTGCCAATCTATCGTGGAATCGACTACGTCTTTTAAGCCGTAATGTCACAATACGAAGTCTAGAGTGCCCTAGAGTGCAGTAATAAGTCTGCAAATATATAGACCCAATGCAATAAACAAGCACACCAACTCGAATGGAGGTCGTGTGTGACGACCGTTGTACGTGGGAGTTGTCCGCGTAATTGCTGGACAGTGTCAGCTGTTAACTCTTGCTTGACAGTGTCAGACATTAATTAATCTCCCACTCCATTAATCCCCTAATTAGAAATATTGTAATTAGTAAATAATTGTGGTTAATATTTAATGATCATTTAATTGTTGCACAAACTCTACCATCATCCAGACAATGGTGCTCCAAACCCCCGCGTCCTTGGGACGCGATTTCGTTACTAATTAGCGCATGTTGTAATCATTATAAATTTAATGTTAATATTGAGTTTTCAATTAGTTAGAATTTTCCTGGACTTGGGAAGCCGTCAGCGTAGGAAAGTCGGTCGAAGAACTTTTTGGAAGTATACAGCCACCGGCCCCCACTGTTAGGAATGTACATGGACAACTGTGTTCCCGTAATCCCCCTCCTCCCCCTAATCTCAAATTCGAGATGCACACTCATAACTTCAACCAAAAGCAAAATTGCTCAACCTGCACCTCATTCAGACTCTGGCAAACCACAGATCAAATTCACATCCCCATTCCCTTCTGACGCCATACAGCGACGTGTTTCCCTAACTCACGTAATCACCCTTAATTTCATGACCCTACTTCCTTGACACCCACTACTAACTATGCCAAATTCTCCACATCATCGTAGAACTTCACCACGTATCGGAACGTCAACCCTTCCTTTCTGTGCTACTCAGGCTCCCCGGTCTCCTACTCAGTATGAGCCCCTCGCAGGTCTTATTTCGACGCAATGTTTACATATACAGGGTTCTCGTACTCACTGACCCCCCGCTCTCTCTCTTTACCTCTTCTCTCCTTCCCCAGCGTTTCGCATCCCCGAAACCCCTCACCTCTCGCCTCCTTTCCCGCTCTCTCCCGACTTCACGCGCAATGACTACGCCATCGCATGC
>NW_005178887.1:0-4280 GCF_000350225.1 Chondrus crispus
CGACAGTCGTGTGAAGTGAGAGGGACGAGGTTGCGTTATTGTGCATGAGAAAAGAAGTAAAAGGGGGACGAGGTTGCGTTTGTGCATGAGAAAAGAAGTAAAAGGGGGAGGCATAAAAAGGGGGAGGCGTCTGAGAGAGGCGTATAAGGGGGAGGGGGGGCGTATGAAGGGGAGGCGTGTAGGGGAGGCGTGTAGGGGAGGCGTATGAGGAGGGCGTACAAGGGTGGCGTACCAAGGGAAGCGTACAACGCAGGCGTACGGAGGGGGGCGTGCAACGCGCGGGCGTACCAAGGGAGGTGTGCAACGCGCGGGCGTACCAAGGGAGGTGTAGTGCTTTCGGATAAACCGAGCAAGAGCATAGAGGGCAAGAGCATAGAGGGATAACTGTTTGTTTAGTTTTGCGATCGATGCGTTTATGTGATGATGAACAGAGAGCAGCAGATACAGTACTGTAAAAAGAAAACAACCGAGCAAGAGCATAGAGGGATAACTGTTTCTTTTGTTTTGCGATCGATGCGTTTATGGGATGATGAACAGAGAACAGCAGATACAGTACCGTTGGGTACTGTAGAAAGGTCTATGTTGCATCATGTTTGCGATGGACATGGACATGGCGTTTAGCCCGGGCAGCGGAGCGGCACAGGAGCCGGCACAGGAGCGGCGCAGGAGCGGCACAAGAGCGGGGCAGGGGCGGGGCAGGAGCGGGAAAGGAGTCCCCCAGTCTCTACATAAAGAGTCGCAAATTGTCAGCAGAAGTGTAGCCGTTTTGTAGTCAGCATTGTTTCGCAAAGAGTACAATCAGTGCATTTATTCGTTCTGTCTCTTGCTACAGACAGATGAAAGGTGACCCGTTTTCTCCTCCTTCACTTGCATTCCCCGTAGTGCAGTACGCTAGTGTCGGTAGCAACGGAACCGGAGGGCGAGCAGGGCGAGCCCAAGTCTATAAATTGAGGTGCGGCGGTCTCTCTTTCCGTCCTCCCCTGTGGTGATTCCTTCATATGACTCCCAGTCATTCCTCTCTCACGTCGTTGGCCAACGGCACCTCCCCTTTTGCTCAGCCGTCATCACAGGTTATGGGTGCTCAGTGGTTACCATTCCCTGCATGACAGGTTATGGGCCTCATTCTACTGCTGCGCACGCGAGTTCGAATCCCACCGTACACCTCCCCCCCACACTACCCTATCACAAGCTCACACGTCAACCACCCGACGTCGTTAGAAGCACCTCTCACAAGCTCACACGTCAACCACCCGACGTCGTTAGAAGCAACCTCTCACAAGCCGACACGTCCCACACCCGACGTATTCAGATGATGCAGAAAACCTCATTTTTCAGGTTCCAAGGTCCACCCGCACTGTAAGACGTCACCAACACGCATCAAAAACCTTCAGGTTCATGGTACACCTGCGCTCATACTTTCAAGTCAAGAACCCGGCATTCCTTCTCATTTAGTCACTCACATACGAGTTCAGGGGGACTGTGGTGATTCCTTCAACTCATTCATTGAACTCGACTGCTCATTCCCACTTTGCGATGCTTCCTTCTCTGCTCATTCCTTCATATGACTCCCAGTCATTCCTCTCTCACGTCGTTGGCCAACGGCACCTCCCCTTTTGCTCAGCCGTCATCACATCCCCACCACACTCAACTCAACTTTCCACAACTCAACTTTTCACAACCTCATCTTGCCTCATTTTTCTTTTTTTCATCTCGACAGGAGCAAAGAACGCGTGTGCTTGTTGTGCGGTAGTGGTTTTTGTCCTCCAGCTGAGAGCACTGCGGTGATCTTGTAACTCGATTGTCTGTACGTGTCTTCCGAATTCGCAGCTTACGAGCAGGCCTCACCTTCCAAGTGGAAATGATGAATACGAGCGAGTTCATTGCGCAAGGGGGATATGCGGCATTGTTGAGCCGCGCCGGACAAATCCGCTGCACAGACTTACAGACCAATGGTTGTGTGGCGGAGGACTTGTTCGTTGACATCATGTACACCGAGAAGAAGAGCGCGTCGGGGTGTGTAACTGGAGGAGACGTATTTTCAACGGGGTTGGACACTTCAGTCGGACCTGCGCTTGATGCTGGTACGGACAACGATGTCATAATGGGGTTTTCTGAGTCAGAGCAGGCACATGCGGGACAGGCGAATGAAGAGAACAACGAGAAACGGAAGAGGCGTGGGTGGAGAGGTGCGCTATCAAGATTGTTTCGATGCATGCGCGGGCGGCCGATGTGGAAGGAGGAGTTGATCTCACAAGAGCAAACTGTTTCTCGAGCGGAAACAGTTTCTCCAGAACAAGATCAAGTTCCTCCAGAAGCAACAAAAGAGGAGGATATGCAATCTACCGGAAAAAGCAGTTACCACACCGCACGGGTACAGTGTGAGTGTGAATGCCTGCAATTCGTGCGTGACGATGAACTCCAACCCAGTTGGCTTTCACGGAGCGCACGGAAGATTGGCGGGGGATTGAAACGGTCGATGGGCGTTGGAAGGCCGCCATTGTGGCACTGTCTGCAGGAGGGCTATGGATCGGTGCGATGCAGGGATCCGAATGACCACAGCCTTGATGGCTTGATGTCTATGGGGCTGTGTCAGTCGGGCGAGGATTGACTTTGCTTGTATTTTTATTTATGACTAACTAATGCGTGGGAATAAAGGGGAAAGACATATGTGTCTAGGATTTGCGGAAATGACTTTTGCCTTTGCTTGCGTTTTTATTTATGACCAGCTAATGCGTGCGGCAATGCGATGCGATGTTTGAGAAGCGATATGCGATATGCGCGAAAGGATTACCACGCGAAGCAGCGAGATGCAGTATCCTAACCATGACTGCGCCATTTACAGTTCCTCACTTCGTATTGACACAGATAAGAGGTACTGTACGAGGATCTAAGACAGCTCCCTGACTCACCCATTAATGGACTGTGCCACGCTTAATACCCTCAGAGTACAGTTCAACTACTGTTCAACATGCCATATTCAATATCCCCGATTAAGTGCTGGTTATGTTAGGATGATAAGGATCGACTTGTGTAGACAAATAGGGCTTGCGGCGTGAGCATTCTGTGATGCGGATCTATTCCTTAAAGGAGGAGCCTGTGTCACCAGCTACGAAATTTTTGTTGCGAAATTGTGATTGTCAGCGGCTATAAAAATTTTGTCAGCAGCTACAACACGTCGGAATGCAAATTGGCAAATGCAAGGGGGAGGGTGGGTACAAAAGGTCTATTTATTCAAGTGCGGCGGTCTGTGTTGCCGTTAGTCTTCCTTTTTCCGCATGCCATCTCGCCCATCTTGCCCATGCGAAGAACGTGTGTGTGCGTTGTTGTGGGTAGGTCGCGCGCAGCTGAGAGGGTATGCCTGATGACCTTGCCACTGGACCTCTCCTCGTGTGCTAGGACTTGCGGTTTTCCAAATGGAGGCCTTACATTCCGTCTGGGCTGATGACCGCAGGCAAGCCTTTGTTGTGGGAGGTAAATGCTACATCGAGAGGGGCGGCCGCGCCGCGCTGGACGAAGCGCGCCGCACGCGCCGCGGCGCCGCAATTCTGTTGACATCTGCGCAAGCAAAGGACAGTTTTGCATAGGTGAGATTGTGCACAACACTCCACTGTGGCGCGTGTGGTTCGTGGTTCGATGAGGTTCGTCCGATGGGGAACGTGACTGGCACACGTGTGCTTCGGGGAGGGGGAGAGGGGAGGATGGACAGCTCAAAGGGAGCGTCGGTCAACGTCGGTCAACGGTCGTGTGAAGTGAGAGGGACAAGTTTGCATTTGTGCATGAGGACAGAAGGAAAAGGGGGAGGCGTACAAGGGGGAGGCGTACAAGGGGGAGGCGTCTAAGAGAGGCGTATAAGGGGAAGGCGTACACGAGGCGTCTAAGAGAGGCGTATAAGGGGAAGGCGTACAAGGGGGAGGCGTCTACGGGGGGAGCGTCGGTCGACGGTTGTGTGAAGTGAGAGAGTTTGCTTTTGTGCATGAGGACAAAAGTAAAAGGGGAAGGCGTATAGGGGAGGCGTATAGGGGAGGCGTCTAAGGGAAAGGCGTACAAGGGAAAGGCGTACAAGGGAAAGGCGTACAAGGGAAAGGCGTACAAGGGGTAGGCGTATAAGGGGGGAGCGTCGGTCGACGGTTGTGTGAAGTGAGAGGGGCGAGTTTGCGTTTGCGCATGAGGACAGAAGGAAAAGGGGGAGGCGTCTAGGAGAGGCGTATAAGGGGAAGGCGTACAAAGGGGAGGCGTCTAATGGGGGAGCGTCGGTCGACAGTCGTGTGAAGTGAGAGGGA